>NW_019641687.1:4241686-4347328 GCF_000599845.2 Trichogramma pretiosum
GTCTGAGAGCGGCAAGTTCGTCGACGATTCGCTGCGAGTCGGATTGTTGCGAGCTGCGAGACGAGACTGCCATCACCGAGCCTCCGGACTCCACAAGCTTGTCGGCGGCTTCTGTGAGTTCGTCCATTGAAGCTGTTTTCAAAATACTCAAAAACATCGAAGCTGCCTGCGGTAGGAGATCGAGCCATTTGATTTTCAGAGCCTCTTCTTTGACTTTGTCGCCGGCGAGTGTCTTCATTTTTCTCCAAAGAGTTGAAGGTTTGTCGTTACCTCGAGCAAGTTCTGTGAGAAGTACGTGCAGCTGCTTCTCGGCCGAGTCGGTGGTACGATGGACGATGGCATCCTTGAGAGTTTTGTACTTCGTCTCATCCGCCGGAGGTGGATCGATGATATCCATGAGCTCGACGGCTGTCTCCTGGTCGAGAGCGCCGACGAGAAGGTTGAATTTTTCGTCGTCCTCGGTGACATTCTTGGCGGCAAAAAGACATTCGGCCTGAACGAACCAAGCTTTTGGCGCGTTTCGCCAAAAGCGCGGCAAATCACACTTGTTTTGATTCATGACTGGAGCAGGCGAGTCGTTGTTGATGTTTTGCTTTCCGGTATTTTCGGCGGGAATTTGTTTGGACTGTTCCACAATTGTCTCCTCGAGCGAGTCGGAATCTTCGTTGAATGATTGATACGGCGATTCCTCGTCGAGATTTTGATTAGACTTCAAAAATTTTGCTTTTTCGAGAGAAGCAGCGCTGTCCTCGAACGTTGGACCAGGAACTCCTTGAATGCGAGCTGACTTACGCGTAGGGTCGGTTTTTCCTACGTATCCTCTTCCTGCACCTTTGGCTTCGTTATTATTCATTCCGTGTACATGCTAGAAGAGCGTCTAGCGAGATTTAACGAAGTCCAGGTCACCACTGTTGAGATTCCGAGGCCAGGGTGCAGGTGCTTGATAAATGATGTGTGAGGAGCGCGTGTTCGGCTTAATGACTATTTATTGAGAGAGAACTTATATCTAATTACATGGCTATTTAAACTATTTACAAATTATTTGCTCCCCGCTCTCGCCTCAGCTGAGGCGGCTCGGCGGGGCGACCTGCGTGTAGCGCGCGCCTCTGGCGCGGCAGCTATAAGTATACAAAGCTTACATATATATTCACGTGGATGTATACACGTGCCAGGCTGACGTCGACTCACCTGATTCATTATGTTTTCATAAACTTTCGGGTTACCAGCAGGCGTGGCAAGCCCACACATCCGTAGAAACCTCATGAAATTTGGCGCTGCAAAGTTGATGGACAAATTATTAAGTATATCGAGAAATCTCTCTCTCTTTCTCTCTCACCCTGGCACGCGTCGCGTCGAATTATTTGAATTTCGTTTCGTTTGTACGTGTGTCCGCGTGGCTAGCGCGCGAAACACATCGGCCAACCGAAATTCAACCGCACCCGTTGAAATGCAACAAATTTGTTGTAAATAACACGCGTTCACACTAATCCGCGCGCCACATCGATCTCAGCGAAACAAAAAGACTCATATACGCGTCGGCCTGTACACGGGATGTAATAATGCGAATTATGCGTGTAGCTCGAGCTTAGGAGCTGCCGAGGCCGATGGCTGCCAGCCTGAAAAGCGAATAATGCGCCATATCGCTCGGGCACATGTAAACCCGCGTATAGATTTGTCGATACGAGCGAGGTGGTTGACCGAATTATTCATAGGCGCGACAGATTCGAGCGCGTCTGTCTCGACGCGCGCTTATATACATGTATTCGGTATTAGACACCTGGTGTCCACTCGAATAATGGCACGAATCTGCGGCCAATTCTTTTCTCGTCGCTGAATAAAAGAGATTCGTTCGAGAGCATGCTCGAGCGCGACAAAGTCTATTAGATGAATTAATGCGACGATATTCCGCGCGAACTAGCGATGCATAATGTAGCTGTCCCAAGGAGCTCATACTTGTGTGTGTATTGGCGCGGATGGCGCGCGTTAGTCTCTCGGGGGTATTAATATCGAAGCTTTTCCGCTGCGCTGCTGCACTTCATGCCTTGGCTCAAGTTTAAACATGCGTGGCGCTTATTATTTAACGCTCGAAGCCCTCGCCTCATGGCTCGTGGTTTGGCAGCAAAAATAACCGCTTGATAAAAGATTCGGCCTCGCGCTATGTATACACGCGCACCGAAAATATTTTTCCATCATCCTGTATAATTGCGAATTTAATTTCATTTTCCGCACGGCTCAGGCCAGAGCCTTGTATGGCTAATTACGCATCGTCATTAGAGTATAAGAAACATACCCTACGGGCAATAATATACCGCTACGAAGACCGAAAAAAATGAAAATAAAAAAATGAGCAGAAAAATGTATGTAATGAAACACGGCTAGGTAATACGCGCGCCGCTCGTGTGTGTGTATGTGCGTGTGCGTGCCTGCGTGTATGAAGGTGTACACGTGTATGTGCACAAGCCAAATGTATACGCGTGTGTGTGTGTGCGTCTGTACTGCACTCGTATATAGCGGTACTATCTACGAGCCGCAGGCAGTGTTTTCTTTTCGCGCAATTCACCACCCCCGCTGCTACTGCTGCGTTGGAGCTAGGAGAAAATTTATCGGTTCAAGTCCTGCCTGCCTGCCTGCCTGCCTGCGCCCCGAGGTCTCGCACTCGTACACACACATACTCGCACACACTCGCCCAGGAAACGGAAAGATATACCAAATGTATGTTTGCGTATGTGTGTACACGAGCGTCTGTGTGCGGGATGCGTAGACGTGAAATAAAACGTAGTAGTAGTTTTGCAGATAGTACAGCCAGTAGAGGAACCTTTTTCTTCCGGCAGCTTTCGCAGTGCTGAAAAGAGAAGATGAAAAAGGGTTTAATTGATTAATGGGTGGACGCGCGCGATGCGCTGCTTTTTTTCCTCGCGAATTGCGAGATTTTGTTGCTGCACTGCTGAGTTGCAAGTTTCATGCTGCGTGAAAATTTACTCCCCCCGCCGTATATAGTTGCTTTAATTGATTCGAGAATATTTTCAGTCTACTTTTATTTTGTTTCTACGGCTGCGTGGAAAAAATCAATATAATTTTCAAAAAGTAAACTGACAATGATAAATCGAGTTATGCCATGGGAAATGTATATCCTTTTATCATTAGCGAAAAAAAGGTATACTTTAACATAAATTCACGTCGATATTTGCGTGATAAATAACGTTTTGGGATCTTGAGCGTTGCTAAAAGGTAGAGATTCGTTCGAGTGAGTGAAATTAATTTGCCTTTAATGCAGCAGCTGCTGGCTCCGTAACATTCTTATTCTAGTTGTGTGTTTACAAATTTTTCTACTTAGTTTCGCTACTTTTAAAATATACAAATACATTGGCGGAGGAAGTATTGCGTTAGCCTTTTGCGTCAAAATGAAATCCAATATAAAGCCGATAATTTTTAATATCTCCAGCCTCGTAACTTGATATCATTGCGCGCGAGCTTTGGGTAACACATGCTCGCGCGAAACATATTTATACAAAAGACCAATATCAGCAGAGATTTCGGGTACTTTTTCGAATATGAGAGAAAGGGAAAAACGTTCCTTGCGAATTTTCACGCAGCAGCAGCAGCAGCAGCTGACACTCACGACGTAGACACATAAAGCGAGCGAAATTTTTGCATCGCTCGTCGTGTCTTGTAAGGTGCAAAAAAAGAAGAATTTTATCTTCACTCGGCAACACAATTCGCACTTCATCAATGAAAAAATTACTTACGCCCGACTTTGCACACTTGGACGAAAAAAACAGCAGCTGCACCTCTCGAATTATATTATGCTAATGGATATGCATATATGACAATCTGGAGTATCCTTAACTTCATGCTCACGGTAATTCAATGACTAAGCGCTAAATGTATATTGTGTGCTAGACCGAAGATAAAGTAGGTCTTTTTTTGCCACGTCGCTGAGCCGCTATATAGTGTCAAACTTTTATTGACGAGCTGTTGGATGCACTCTTCGCTTCGATGAGCTTTGAAACGTATATATATATATATATACAGACTTCTTTTTTCCATTAATTTTTTGTGCAAATAAGTTCCTAAGCCCTTGGAAAATAATTGCAGGCTGTTGAATATTTTAACCAATAATTATTTTAACAGATGCAATCTTCTTTTTGGGATTTTCCTTTGACCTTTAATTGACAATTATTGGCATTTCAGATGGCGGAAAAAAATCGGTATGGCGAATATATGCAGGCTCATGTCACTAAAAAAGATATCCAGTCAAAGGCCGTACGACAAATACGGGCGCGTGATTATAAACAATAAAAAATGTATTGTGCATGGACGAGCTTGAAAAAATTTTACCCCACAGCGTTAACGCGTTTAATTTTTCTCATTTTACATTCGGAGCATTGCAAAAAGCATTTTGAAACAACAAAAACTGTTTTACTCGTGGTTGAACTTGTTGAAAAATGAACAACAAATTGTAGCTTCGGTCTTATTACACAAATTGAGATTCATATAGAGTTCATGTGTGCTCTAGCAATAAGAAAAACAATATTGCTGCGAAAACTCGTTTTGCTACAGCCGACACCCATAATTTGTGCGAACGAAGTTTCATGTACGTATGCATAATATGCACATCGTACGTGTCCAACAGGGGTAATTTACTTACATACGTGAATGTGCGCGCATGCGAATATGTTTGTGTAAGAGCAAGTATATTTCCGGAAATCGTACAATGGTTATTAGGATGATCGATAATTTCAAGCTATTCGAGTACGACGTAGTCATTCGTACACATGCACGCGCACACACACACATATACCATTACGTGCTGTTAAGCTCTTAACGACAACAACAACTACAAAAACAAAAACCGGTAACTCTTGAGCTCGCTCGACTGATCGCTAAAAGAAATCTCAGACGTCAAAACAAAGCACGACTCGATGCGGCTCGTGTATGGCACGTAGAGAATAGCGTCAGGCGTGCCGTGCGTGAGAAATTAGCGCTTCGAAATTCACGAGCTGCGAGCTGCGGATGCATCAGACAATGAAGACACGCAAAGCGAGGAGACAATCGAGTCGAATTAACGTTGTCCTCGTGTAAATGCGTGCGACTTGTGCCGAGTTTACTTGCGTTGCCTCTCGCCACTGCGTAGAGGTGGCTGAAATTATTCGATAAAATTCCGCTCGTATCTTTGAAGAATGCAGCCAGGCAGCCTCGTCCTGACGCGCATAATGCATGTGTAACGAGACACGCGAGATCACAGAGAGCTCTTTGATCGTAAAAATAATGCCTCGTATACACGCGTGCGTCGGTGGCAGCGGCGGACGGCGGTAGCGGTGGGTCGTTAAAGTGCCGTATAATCCGAGATTCTCCTCAGCGCGCGCAAACCAGCCAACACAGCCCCCGTGCAGTGCTGCGCGGCTCCATCTATTTTGTATCAATCCTGCCTCGACGCTCGCGTACGTGCAACTCTTTCGCCTCGAAGAAAAATCTTTTCCTCCCAAGCAGCAGCTAGCTACCTATACATCGCAAATAAACGCCCTCGTTTCTTCTTAACACTTTGGCGCGCCCACGCGCGCCGACACCGACGCCGATGCCGCCGCCGCCGCTGCTGCTGTTACCGATGTGATTAATTACATTAATTCAGCGCCAAGGGTAAAGTTAAACCTTTTTTCTTCATAGCTCTCGTGATGAATCGTCGTTTTATGCTCGCTAGAGAGAGAAAAGATTCTTCCATTAAAACCACGATGGTAGCTCACCCTTCCCTAATTAGGTTTAGTTCTTAAACAGGCCGCTGTATCAGAACTATAACGCTCTAGGTACGTATAAGCTTCGCTCTCGGTCCTTTTCATTCTGAAATTGAAAAAGTTGGGAGCTCGAATGGACGGTAGAGTAAAAAAAGTGCGTTTAGCCTTTTTAATTGCGCCAAGTGATTAGATATTTAATTTTTGGCCGATGTTCTCAGCGGTTATTCTAAGCAGAAGAAGGTCACGGGCGACAGTTTTGAGTTTGTCGCGAAGAAAAAGTTCTAGATGGTACCGGAGATAAGACGTGCTTGTCGCGCTTGTCTGCGCATGAGGATTTTTTCTACCAGCATACCAGCTCCTTTTTTCTTTCCTTTTATTGTTATTATTTTAACTTCGTGTAACTGAGTTTTCTACGTTGATCGAATCGAGATTGTTTGGCTTGTTGTAAAAAAAGTATATAAAAAAGAATTACATGGGGAGGTAGGTTATAAATACAATAAAAACACTGAAATTTTAAATAGGTATATATATCTATTTCGTAATATATATAGTTATAATTTTGTTTTTCATTTATTTTTTCAGATGATAAAAAACATAAAACTATCCTCACGCATGTACATAGTCGACGTGCGTACGATTTGAAAGAGATTCGATATAACCGTACAGAAGCTCAAAATGACTCGACATTATTAGTAGTACATCATATCCCTTCAGGCTGTTTGAAAACTAAAGTAACAGGTGGCTCGCTCGCTTTTGTCACTCCTCAACGCGCCTTTATCATTAAATATATCACACATACATAGCACACCGCGTCGTCTATACATACTCGTGTATCGATTGGTGTTGAGTTACAATGTACTGAATCTTGCCTCTTTATCTCACCGCTCATATTTGTATTGTAATATGTACAAGGCTCTTTTCACGGCGGTAAAGAGCTTCTCTTCCCTTCGCTGTTGCTGATCGGTCTCTCTACTTCGACTTTTTTGGCGTGACGAGAAAAAACTAGGCTTCGATGAAGCGAAACTTTGATAAGACGTTAGATCGAGTAAGTGTCTAGGATACATACGTAGAAGATTGCTTTTTTCGTACAAAAGAGACTATTTACAGGGTTGGGAGCAAATATGACTTCGGGGTTTGGTTGCACATTTACAAGAGTTTTTTAATATTTACTTATTTTTACAGTATGTTAAAATACGATCAAGAGTCGATTACGAAGTTATTTATAACAGCTATATATTCGTAGATTATGCATGACAGAGTATATTTTTGTGGAAGAAAAAACGCTATTTGCCCCAAAAAAGTGAGAGACTCGCAGCAAAAGGTAAAAAAGAGAAAAAGATGGTCAACATCGATGAGCTTCTAAATAACCCCCCACGGCGTATGCGAAAAGTTTTTCCCGGAAAAAGAGCGAGAGAAAGAGACAAAAAGAGAGAGGAAGAGAGAGTGAGCGGGCGAAAGAATTTTTCACGCAGTGATAGGTTTACCATGCACATACGCGTGGCTGTGTAAATCAGCGAGAAAAACATGCATTAAACTTTCGGTGGTCACTTTGTCTGGACAGAAACGATCGGTATGCCGTTCCACGCCCGACAATTTGTCCCGGGCGAAAATATGCGTGACCCGATGCCACCGTTGGCCCGCCGCCTCCACCGCCGCCTTCACTTTTTTTACCCAGACGAAATGTGCTTTACGATGGTCCCTAAATATCATTTACATTATGTAATATATCTTGCGAATGCGTGTACCACGTGCGTGTACGCGCCTGCGTAAATATAATATACATTCTACCCTGTGTATTTTTTTGTTGCTACGAGCGACTCCTTGAAGTGATAAATTATGAAAATTGTTGGAATTTCGAGAAAAAAACAACAACAACAACAACAAAACCTCGCTTTCTTTTTTCGTCGATCGGTTGGTACTTCACGCGAGATTTTCCACGGTTTCTATACAGAAAAAAATATTTCTCACGAACGCGAGCGAAAGAGAAAAGATTGATAGCGCACAACCAATTCCCTCGAGTAAAATAAGCATCAGAGTCTATTATCTTCTCTGTTAGAAATAATCGGATCGACACACCGAGAGAGTCGCCTGAGCGAAAATTTCGCGCTTACTTTTCGTTCATAAGTTTTTTTTTCCTATCGCGCCCGACTGTCAGTCCGTGAAAAATGCACAGCGCTCTCTTGCCTTCTCTCTCTCTCTCTCTCTCTCTCTCCTTCCCTTCACCTGTATATATGTATTTATATATACCTCCATTTTGCAAAGCTACACTCTGTATGTATATATGTACGTTTTTTTTCATTTCGCTATTCCTTTTTTTCGTTACTTCACTTTGTGTATTTACAAAAGTATTTTGCCCGGACAACTTTTATTCGTTTCTTATAAACTATTTTCACATTCAATTCGTTACCAAATTTCTTTCAAACGGTATACATCATAATTATATCGTCAAAATACAGAAGGGACGATCAAATTTTTTTATACAACGTTTTTTATACACACTTTTAGCCATGTGCTTCGATTAGCCAACTTAAGTCATGCAAAAACGTAACAATTTTTAAAGATTAATCACACTCATGCACCTTTGACAAAAGTAACTACGAGTACTTTTTTTGTATTGATATAACCCAGTTATAGTATTGCACAACCGGTATGAAACGAAAGAAATGACTCACGCGCCACCGAATGCAAATCTCAATCGTATACAGCGTTAGCTTAACCGAAATATTAATCGAGTTCTCGACATAAGCTTTCAATTTTTGAAAGCTATGCGTCAACGAAACATCCGCATCATCATAATTTCATCAACATAAAATTATCGCCCGCATATTAATGAAGTTCTTTCGACCCCTTATACTTGCAAAGCCCCAACGTGCTTCTTGATTTTTTCCCCCATTACTTTTGCACGAGAGTACGTATATAATATACAGCGCAGCGTGACTAGTTCAGGAATATTCAATAGGTTCCAATCAAGTACAGACGCATTTTACCGATGCCGCGGGTAACGCTTCATTTAAAAGTGAAATCGCCGGCAAAGAGAAAAAAGCGTATAACGATGACTTTACCTTCATCGCAGCCGTACAAGCTTGTGCAAAAAAAAATGGATCTTTTTTTTCTATACGCAGGTAGCAGCGCAGCGCGGCTCGACAGAGGCAAAAATAATGCTAAAAGCGTTTTTTCAACGTGCCTATATCGGTTTATTGCGAGAGTGTTTAACAACGCGCTCGCGAACTAGAGCCGGGGGGAGGAGAGTGGGAGAGCTGCGAAGAAAAAGCTTCGCTGCGTGTGCGTATATGGCAGAGCAGCACTCTTGTGTTGACAATTTTTTTTTCCACAGTTCATAACTCGATTTCCTTTCAACAAGAGCACGTGCGTATACGAAACAACTTCTCTCTTTTTTTCCATCTCTTTCTCTCTCTCTCCCTCTCTGCTCGAAACGGCTAATTCGATAATGTTTTTGCCATACGCATAACGGGCTCGGAAGCAAGCGCGTGTACACATATATCGGCGAAATTTATTAATCTATATCTTTTCAATTTCGCTTGTATAGTAGGTGTATACGCTGCAACAACAGCATTGATTGAGAAATGCACTTTTCGTCATTTTCCTCTTTTTCTATTCTTTTTTTTTTTCGAGCGCGAGATATGTTTTTTTTACGATGCATGCACTCGTATCTCTCGGAGGGTTGAAAAATTTAACAACTGTGCTGTACGTTGCGTGAGTTTGTAAAAAACTCCATGCGCGTAAGCATGTTTTTTTATTAATTTTTTTTCGATAAAAAATGAAAATTATTCAAGACCCGAGTCTTCTGTTTTTATTTCAGACGCTGCCTGCGCACTGTGGTCATTCTTTGGAATTATTCGTATAAATCTTGTCTGTTGCCTGCGCATCTCATGGGTAAAGAGTCGAGGCATGGCCGTTCGTTGACGGCTAGGTCGCCAAATTCTGAAACAAATGAAAAATTTCGCAGACATGAGTCACAAGGAAAAAGTGGTAATGAATTTTTTTTTTATTTGAAATTTAAAAACAAATCCAACACTGGAAGCAATAGCTACAGTATAATACACGGACTGTGACACAATCGCGGCGTTAACAAGCTGACGAGCATGTCGACGCGCCGTTATTTTTAGCCAAGTCAGCTCGAAACAATTTTTTTTTCGCTGAGTGCTCGTTGATAGTTTGACAATAGCTCGCGAGCTTTTTCAATTGGATTATAGCGTTAGTTGCGACTAGAAATTATAGAAAAAAAACAAACAATCCCGGGCAAGGGTATCGAATCTGTTACGATAAAATATTGAGTCTCAGGGGCGAAAACTTCAATTTTTGTGAAATAAATTTATCTAGCAGCAGCGTGTTTGCATATGTGTGTCCACAATCCACCTTTTTGAGTACATTTCAGATTTTTCCTGAAGTGACGACATAATCTATTTGGAAATTCGATAGGGCTATAGATACGTTATTTATTTCTGAAAGCTCGCACGAGAAAAATCGTTGTAATATTCTGCTGCAATCACCGATAGCTTTATCAGGGAAAATTTATGAGTTAAATACTTAAAAAATTTTCATTGAAAATAACACCTTGTGAAAGGTTTTAGGTATCAATATTCTTGCATTTATTTTTAGACTTAAAATTTCTATTACCAATTAATGTTCAAAATTCTAAATCTACACATAAAAAATATATAAAATAACATACTTTAGAGAAGCGTAATCTTAATATAGCTTCATATTATTAGCATACTAAAATTTGTCTATAAAGACTCAAAGAGAATAAGTATTCATCGACCCTAGCGCATGCATAAGTTTACCTGCATGAATACTCAAGTAAACAGCACTATAACAATATTCGTGTCAATGAGACTAATAAATATTCTAAACTATGCTGTCGTAAAGAATTATTTTCGACGTGCATAAAGGGCTTTATCGATTTTCGGGGTGATGCTGACATACGTAAATGTCTCGTGTTTCGAATGACGAATAGACTTTGAAAAGGATTTTCAGATGAAAAAAAAACAATTTTTGGACGTTTTATTTCAATAAAACAAAACAATAACTTTGACAATTCGTAAAAAAGTTTTTTTTTGGCTAGGCGTAATTGGTCAGGCTCATTAGGTATGTATTTGCTTGCCGCTCACGAATATCCCGTATCGCGCAATAGTCTAGCTCTAGCCGCGCTCGAGCTAAGACAAATTAGACGCGTTATTGTAGTCGTTCCTCCTTAACGCTCGATTTATTCGGTTGTGTATGGCCGAGCTATCCCGGGGTGGTTTTGGCCTCCCCGACTCTCATGTATGAGCGAGAGGATTATCGGCGTTAGAATGCATAATGAGCATTATGTGTGCTCAAATCTTTGAACATACACGCACGCCCGAGAGCAAAGCTCGTGTTTTAGCATTCGGGGCACGTACGTTATTAGGCGTCGTTTGCGAGCTTCTAAGGAATCAAAGTTCGAGCAATGTATGTAGAGCTGTCGCTGATGCTCCTCGTCTATTCTAAGCGCAGCGGCTCGATGTACTCCACCGAGCTGTAATCTTCTGAGAGCTAAATTTTTTGGAAAATTCGCAGCTGCGCGCGTGGGAGAGCTTATTTAATTGATAGTAGTGCTCGCTATCGAGCTAATAACTCTCTCATCGGCGCAGACCTGCCTGCATAAGTTTAGGCAAGTGCACGCAGCCAATTCGTCCGCCTTGCTCCGCACGACAAACGGCCAGAGACTATATCACTTGATAATCTCGGCTATATGTGCGCACGTCGACGTTTGACGTAGTCGCTTAATGACGACGATGATAACGTTCATTAAGGATAGCTAGATGTAAAGCCCATCGTAAAACTAATCGCCTCGGCTCGCCCTACATACATACTGCGCCGTGCCTAGCCTGGCGCAGCTAGCATCTGAGTCGCTCTGAAATCCTGTGTTCCTCCTAACGAGTGATATTAAATGAAAATTTTCCTGAGAGAAGGAAATCGATCGGCCGTGGGCAACTGCGGCGGGCTGCAATTCGAGCACACGCTATGTATGCGAAAGAAAATTGGCGAGACCCAGAAAACGACTACAAGTTCATTGTTCTTTGTCGGAAAAGGCGCTGCGTTAACACAATAACCCAGAATAAGAGAACAATGCCGGGCAATGCACATCACCCCCTTTTTTCCAAGCTCTAAGCCCCCCCGACACATTAACCCTACGAGCAGTGGACGACACCAAGTACAAAAGGACGCCCGTTTGGCCGGGCTATATACGTATATTACGAGTAATAAAGTTCACGCGCCGTTCAATGGAATCGCTAATAACTATCGACCGAATTTCTCTTTCTATTTTCCGACCCTTTTTTATTCATTCTTCGAAACGATATTAAGCTCGATCGATTCAAGCGTCCAGCAGGCCAGACTGAACAATCGTTCAATTTATATAGAAACGGGGTTAACGCGCTCGCTATGTATGAGCAGCGGGGGACTTTCTCTCTGCCGAGCTTCATTTCCTGTTCCGTTTTTAATTTCGCTGTTTCAAAAAAATAATCTCAAATTAACGCCAAAGTCGAGTGTAACTTTAAACTTGACAATCGATTCACGATCATCTATTTTTTCGATTGGACTTTTTCGATGAGTGAGAGGAAGAGAGCGAAAATAAATCAAACGTATTTACAGCGAACGGTGTGGATTTTAAACGTGCGGCGAGCGACTGGTGTGCGATAGAAGAGGATTGCAGATTGTGATCTAAACAAGTACAATAGCCGATCGCGCACAATAAAGTCGGAAACGCTCGTAAAATCGAGAATTGCAGTATTATACGCTACTTCGATTATTTCCAATAAATAAAACCTATTTTCTTGTCCCTTTTGGCAAACCACGACAAAAAAGTAAAATCACCGACTATAAACTTTTATGTACTTTATCCTTTTTTTATAACCATGTATTGAAAAATTTTCATAAAAATAAAACTGCGCGAGCGCTTGCCGCTGAAAAATTGCGCCGATTATTAACGTCGATCAAAAAAAGAATCGGGACGAGCACGAGTGTCTCGTACTTCATTTTTTATGCCCTCGAGGTCGTATTTGCTTGCTGCCAGCTGGGGTGCACTGGCGCTTCTGTTTATACTGTGGCAAGTTGAGCCGGCCATCTCTCTGTCTCTTTCACGCGCACCTACTAAACTAATCGAGTGGTTCGCGGAATTTACGCCACTTTGATTCGAGCATGTTTCTGTACTCTCGGCTTTGGTTTTTGGCAGAAGCTCCGGCCTCGAAACTTTTTAACGTTCATAGCAAGCGAAGAGTGAGATTTACTATGCTCTTCGGT
This sequence comes from Trichogramma pretiosum, assembly GCF_000599845.2. NCBI lineage: Eukaryota > Metazoa > Arthropoda > Insecta > Hymenoptera > Trichogrammatidae > Trichogramma > Trichogramma pretiosum. The sequence continues at coordinate 4,254,703 of NW_019641687.1, forward strand.
GAATAATTTATCGGTTGGAATGATCGGAGGGCTAAATGAGGCAAAAGGTGGGTAAAAGGGAGGACAGAGAGATCGGCAGCTGCGTCTATGTATACAGGCGGTTTATTAATTATTTCGATGGTTAACGCCAGTTAGTCAATGCCGTTGCGGTGACGGATGGCTAGATTATTACGTATTCGCTTTATAGAGAGATTTCGCCAGTTCCTGTTCCTCCTCTTGCTTTGCACGAGTGTGTGTGTATATACGCCCGATCGTGTTCGCATTACTTGCGACAAATCACTGTCCGTCCGCCCCGACTTCAAAGTCCATTTTCGAGTCTACTCATTATTTTTGTCCGATCCTGTAGCTACGATGATATGCATGAGGTTTTTAGCGATTCAACGGTGTACCTACCCGTAAATTTTAAAGTTATTTCGATACTTTTGCGCTGCGATAGCTTAAGCTCACGCACTTATACATGCATTTATGTATGTATACGCAGCTTAGCTAACTTTGAAGTTCCATTTGAAAGCCAAGACTTGTATCATCATGTGTATTCGTTAGGAAGAGATTGAAAAAATTGGAGAATTTCACGGGTGATAACGATGTGCAAAAAAAACTTTCGTTCTCGCTTCTTTTTTTTTATTACATGCGTACACGTGGAATTGAGTGCATTCGTGTACACCTCGGCTTTTTTGCGTTTTCATTACGCAACCGACGACGTGAATTTCAAACTTAGATTAAGGAATTATGCCTTACCGGATCTTACACGAGGATTTTTCCTCGCGCAACTTACAGCGACACACGAGGATATATACAAAAAGCGAGAGAGAAAAGTTACATGAATTTCATATTGGAATTTGCATGCGGCTACGCCGGCTCGGCTCTCGTTCCTTTTTTTCCACTCGGCTTTCTCTTTTTCTCTCTACCTTCCTCTTCTTCCTCTGAGGGGAAAAGTTTTTTTCCAACTCTTGTATACATACATGCTCGTACGCACGTATGTATAGAGGCTAGGTAGGCAAATCAGATTTATTTGTTTTAAATGAAAATTGATGAGCGGTGTAAGCTCGTGCATATATAGAGTAAATTTCTCCTATTGCACTGCTTTTCTAAGTGTATCAAGTTTCTTGGTGACATTGTATGTTGTAAGTACTCCGCACTGACATCACACACAGTCACACACACATATGAAACCTACGTACATACCCATACACGTGCGAGTAATAAGGCGAGGGAGTGTTCCACATATATATACGAACACAATTCAGAAGTTGTAAGCGAGGAGGGACTTTGCGACTGGGTTATATCGTGCAGCCTCTCTGTATCTTCCTCTCTCTCTGTCTCTCTCTTTCTCTCGCGGATGCACTTCTCTCGCTATGCGGTCGTGTTTCTTGGGCTTTTGTCGTTAGCACGTTTCGCAGAGTGATTATGGTCTCTCTCTCTATTGTCTTATATGTGCGTGTATTATATTGCTACACTACTTCTTGCCTCTGCGCGTGTACGCTCGCTGCAGCTCTGTAATGGCTCCTTGCCTCTAGAGTGGCTTAAGGATCTTACCGGCTTACGAGAAATCAATATTATTTTTATCGCGGAATGAAAAATTCTTCAATCCCTCTCCGCAGACAAAGAAAGAATCGTGTAAACAAACAAAGCGCGGGAGAAAAAAAAGAGCTCCCCGGTGCAAGCCCCTCGTCGGGGAAATAACGAGCTCTCTTGCCGGCCACCGAGCTGTCAAGCTGTTACCTCTGGAGAGATGGACGCGAGTGAGAAAGAGAGAGAGAGAGAGAGAGAGAGAGAGAGAGAGAGAGAGAGAGAGAGAGAGAGAGCTGGCAAGAGAGAGAAAAAGAGCAATTATTTTGTAATCTGCAACTCGCAACTACCGAGGGCTCTCTTTTCTGCGAACGAGCAAGCTAGCTAGCTAGCCTCTCTCGCCTCTATATAACATTAGACAGACATAGTCAGCCGAGCGTGCGACTTGCATGAGCGTCCGAAAATGCGAGCTCTGAACGCGCCGCTCGGTTCCGAAGCGTGAACTTATATACATGCAAACACACGCACGTACATGAGCGCCTGGCCAAAATTACGGTCACAAAGTGTGTTTAATTGGCCTTCTATTCCCGACCATGAAATAGCCTCGCCAAAGGAGTGGATGCTTTTTTTTGTGTGGTGCCCGATGCGACACGCAGTTTGTACGTCCTTTGCGTCATTATGCTGGACCTGCTTTTCGTCGTCCACGAATGCCTCGACTTTTTATCATTTTCATTTGTGCGCTCGACGTCGCACACGTCGTGTCGTCGACTTTTTAATACCCACTTTATAACGGAGAATTAGCAGTTCTCGCCCGAGCCAGATCGACGCTTGCGACTCTTTTTTCAGTTCGCCCACGTAGCATATATATTTTCTTTTTTCGGGCTTCATTTTCCCAAGCAATACAGCAGCTTTACTCCCTGCGCCGCTAAAGAGTTAAGCCCTTACGCGCCGAGCTTTGACGGCGAGCTCTCGGCTATTGTTCTTTTTCAGCTTCTCGAGGAATAATTATTCAAATTCAGATTAATAGCTGAGGGATGGGACACGGTTCTTTTTTCTTCATAGTTTATCGCGTATGCGATTTTTTTCTCGAAAGTATGAAAATTCATATGTAAAAAAGATGTATAACAAAGTCGGTCGTGCACGACGACGAGCGAGAAAAGCTCGAGCCGGAGCCTGGGAAATTGTCATCAAGATATGACATTCGACGACGACGACGCCCGAAGCGTTAAAACATTCCCAGTGGCTGATTTTTCCTGTGCCAACGCATAAAGGTACCTATATCTTTTCTTTCTGTCGTTTGTAAATTGCTCGTCCCTAGCAAAAGCGTATACGTATATACATAGACGAACGAAAGAGAGAAGCTGCAGCGCGAGACACACGCGTAGGATTCATTATTACTTTCTTTGCGCACTCCCTCCCTTCTTCTCTCTCTCTCTCTCTCTCTCTCTCTCTCTCTCTTTCGTTCTCTCTTTTCTCCTCATACTCTAAAATATGCTCTTTGAAATGTCGTCGTCGACGTCATCTTCTCTCCTTTTTTATGCTTCTGCGTAATCTCGTCGTGTATATTTTAATAGCCTGTCGACGCCACCTTTGCTGGCGCGGCACAGCTCGCTGTATATATGAGCATCGCGGATGCACAGAAAAGATTTCTCGTATGACGAGTAGCTTTTCTTTCCTTTTTATTTTCTCTTTTAAACGTAAGCTATTTTTTCATCCCACTATTGTTTACGAGGCATGAATTTTGCTTAAAACTTATGAGATTATCCAGAAATTACGCAAAATTTGCGTACGTAAATACGCTTACCGCTTTGTTATGAGCACGAACGAATTCTTCATTACTGCAGCAGCTCCAAGAAAACTCGCGTTGATCTTTTTTTACACTCTTTTTTTCGCAACATGCACAGCTCAATATTATAGCTCAAGGATCAGCAGCTTAGATCGGCTCAACTTTTGTTCTTCGCTGTTACTTGGTACTGAAGAAGGGAGCTTTTCCGCACTTTCTTTTTCCTTTATTTTTAATACTTTTTCGCAATATTTTTTCGTTGCTAGTACATCAAAATATTGTCAAATTTATTAAATATTAACTTGAAGCATTGTACACAGGCTCTGGCCAACTCTAATGACCAATATCAATTAAGCTTGCATTTGAGGCATATTGATTATCATTACTTGCGAAAATAAACAATAACTATGCATCATAACGAGCAATGCGCAATTGCGCTCGTGCAATAATATCCGCGTTATTGTTGTTTAATAAATATATACCTCTATAGAAGCGCGCCTCTATAGATGCGGGTGTATCAATTAGCATTCACCGACTAAAATGAAACAATCGTTACATTATTCTAGCAAATGCGAACGAGTTTGAAATTAACGATTGTGAACATCGAGCGCTTGCATAATTATTTTTCAATTTTAAACGATGATTAATTATTCAAAAGTTACGATCATGAGGTATGTGTGCGCGCGTGTATATACATTTGCTTTGTACAAAAGTGGACACGTTATTTTTATGAAAATGCAATAGAAAGTATAAAGAAAAACGCAATTTTCCACTGTACACTTCGTTTCTTTCGGTGTATTTGTCGCTCTCTTCACTAGTTTACGAGCGTGCGTGTGCGTGTGCATACGCGCATACACTCTCTCGTATAACGACGATTTGCATCGGAGCGAGCAACGACGTTATATTGGCTTTTTCTTTCAGTCCCCCCAGACTTTCATTGCTCTTGCGCCTGCGATATTAGCCTATTCGATTTCCCCGAGCTTTTTGCCGCATTATACACTTTCGAGGCAGCTCTTCTCTTGCGTTATGAAAAAATTTGTTTTTCGTTCGCGACGTGCTCCTTTTATTTTAGAATATAATGTAATTTAAAATTAACGCACGAGTATTTCGGGAGCATGTTTATTGCATCTCTCTTTCGTGTACCTACGTATAGCTTTCAAACTCGTTATTTTGTCTGCCTGCGTTAATCCTTATCAAGCTTTCCTCTCTAGCCTCATAATCCTCGTCGCACGAGCCTAGCCTGTCGCGCATCATCTTTTACCCCTCGCGGAAATAAAGCATATCCCTCTCTACATCAAACATATCTCACTCGCACTCTCTCTCTCTCTCTCTCTCTCTTTCTCTCGTTCTATCCCCTTTCGGTTCTCTTTCGCAGCTTGTGGCTATCCACCGGCTCCAAGCCGAAGCGACGACTATGCGACGACGAAGGAAGCTTATCCGATTTCAAGAATATGATCGCAGCTCATAAACACGCAACTGCACCCGAAACTCTCTCATTTCCGCAATCACATCTGTGCAGAGGAGCTGGCGTGTCGCGCGCTCACGAGAATATATACCCCGCAGTGCCGCCCTCGCCCTATCCAAAACTTACGCTCGCAGACCTTAATGATGATGATAATGGAGGCTGCTGCGAGAGCTGCATTTCTCGAGATTCGAGATTATATTCGAATAAAAAATGGAAAAAGATGAAACGGAGCGTGACCAGAGCAGCAACTTATCGCTTCGTTGCTGACAATCTGCTCTCGCTGCGCTTCGTATACACCTATACACACACACACACACCCACGCAGCAGGAAAGTATATAGCAGGGCACACAGGCAAACAGAGAAGCTCGAGCGCGCAGCCTTTAATCGATATACAACTGGCGAGGCTCTTTCTCCGTACAGCGCCAGAGACTCTATAGGTATAGGAGGCAAAAGAACTTCTCAAGAGTAACTTCTTATACGACTGAACAATGCGCACAGCGAGCGCAACTTTGCACCACAGGGGGTACTCATACTTATTTACTCTTTTTTTTTTGCCTCTCTGTCTCTTTCTCTTTTGGCGACTGCGAGACTATACCCCCTGCCCCCCCGACCACCTTTTCTTCCGATGTCAGCTTTTATTTCTTCTCGCGATTCTTCGCTCGCTCTTTTGACTCTTTTATTTACTCCATCCTTGCCACTGTCTATGTATATAAGAGCGAGACACGATACGGCTGCACCAGCTCGATTGTCTAGGAATTTGCTTTCCACGTTATAATTGACGTCGCTATATATATCGTATGCCGCTGTATCGCGCGCCACTCCAGTAATTCTGTAATTTTGTTGAACATGTCTGCAGTATATATACGTGAATAATTTTCTTTATTCGTCAATATCGATGTTTGTGCGCGCATCAAGTGCATCAATAATTATCTAATTAAGCTGCCGAAACAATGAATGTGTTGCCGAACTAGAGAACTCGACTATCCGTATGATCGTTCCATTCGTCCCGCATACAATAAATAACAACTAATCCCTGGCGTTCACGCCGAGTTTGATATTTTATTCTAAACGAGGCTGGAAATTCGTGTCTGCGCTTGTACATGCGAATTCGCGTTAGCTATATACGCGCGTATATAGCAGGTACGTAGATATTTATGTATACACAAACTTTCCTAATGATCATCGCAGCAAAGCGCACATTCGTACACAGTTATATGGCAAAGCGCAATATGCATACATACGAAATAGGTGTGTGTGTATGTGTGCGTGTGCGCGCAGATGCGCATTTTGACCCTTAATTTTTCCATCCATTAGCGATGAAAAGTTGTGCCGCTCTCCCTCTCCCTTTGGCCAATACTCAGCTCTGCTAATGGCCAGACTCGTATTTTATTTGTAACATTCGGAAGGGGTCGGAGGAATATATTCATACATACGAACGCACAACAACTGTAACAGCAGCAGCAGCAGCAACTGCAACAGCAACGACTCAGGAGATTTGTAACACGTACGTGTTATGGATGAAAGTCGCTTATTAAGCTTCGAGCGTATTATTATCAGCCGGTCATGTTGGCTGCTCACCCGTGCACACATGTGTATCGGATTTTTCTGATTTTAACGATTGCTAGCCTGCAGCTCCACTCTCTTGGGCGATGTGCGTGTTTGTGAATTTTTTGTTTTACAATATTGACAAACGATACGCGTTATATAGACGCAGCGAAGCTGGCCAGCGATAATGATGATTATTGGACTGTGCCAAACGCAACGAGCGAGGGAGAGAGAGAAAGAGAGAGAGAGAGAGAGAGTGAGTGATATTGTGTACCAGTGCTAGAGGCCTATAAAGCCGAAAATGTGAGTCGCCAGCAAATTGAGGTGGTAATTAATTATAACGGCAGCGCGTGTGAGAGAGAGCGTCAGGCCGGACTGATACGTGACATCGAGACGGGAGAAGGGCAGAGGCTAGCTTTCTCTCTCTCTCTCTCTCTCGCTTGTGTCAAATTATGCACACGCGCACACATACTGTGGAGAGCTCCTGTTGTTGCTGTTCCTAATACTGTGCGTTGTACCGAGCGAGAGGGAGGGAGAGCTGGAGCGAGAGAGGACGATGCCAACAGTGTCTCGTGTCTTTGTGCTTCGGCAAAAACGATCGTTACACGATCGCATTGAAACGCAACTCCAATACGGAAGCTCTTTCCACCGTAGCGAAAATTCTTTGATACGCCTCGCGCGCGCACACGTGTATAATACGTATATATAGAGCTTTTATTAGATGGCATGGCAGCTTGCGGGGGATGCAATATATTTTTTAAATGACAATTTATGCGGGCTCGATGAAATACAAATATACGTTGTACATATCGAGAGCGCATAGAGATATCGAGCGAATTTATAAAACGGGGCGGCTATAAAAATAGCTGCTCGTCGCACGAAGCTCGACCGCGGAAAATAATTTTTTTTTTCCTCTTCGCTCTCTTTTACATCATTGGAATTCACTTGCTGCCACTACTTGCCTGCCACAGTCAATCAAGCACTCAACGCCAGCTACTACTGCTACTGCTACTGCTACGCTGCCGCCACCGCCACCGCTACTACGACTCGAAGGGAGAGAAAATGTACAACTCCGAACATTTGAAAATTGGCCTATCCATCTTTTTCTCCCTTCTGCGTGTTTATCGCGCTCCGTTCCATTTGCTTAATGAGCTGCTGCCGAGCGCGTTGGTAGTGCTAGTGAGCTTTTTCGCGCGCCGCCAGCCACAGCAGTGGCACACAGCTCGAGTCTCGACTCACGCAATTATTGCGCGCAAAGAGCTTCCAAAAGACGCTTTAATTTATATTATTATATCACATCGCTGCAGCTGTACTTGGCGCAGCGATACACATTATGACTGCTTTTAATTATCATCTAAGTTTCGGATTATTTTTAAAAGTACACCGAGACGAAGGTTCTCTATAATTTATACCATAAAAATAAGATAATAGACGCTGAGCAGTAAGAAGCTTTTGTGGCGGATTATGCGAGCTTTATCAGTGTTTCGACGATTAAAAATTTACTTTCATCGGTAACGACTGTGCGCCATTAAAAAAGAGATAGTTACACTATTTGTACAATTTTAATTAAAAGACATCAAATAATAATTTCGAGCGTTAATCAGTGGCAAAGTTTGCGTGTAAATTATAAAAGATTCACATACAATTAAATAACGAAGCTAAAGTTTTTCAGTTTACTCGTGTCAGTAAATGCATTCAAATTCAAAAAATGTATTAAAATATTTCTCTTTTTATAATTGTAACTTAGTTATATGAATTTTAAAATAAAAACTTGTTCCAAAAAATTCAATTATAAAATAAATTGTCAGGTTTTCAGCCACAGGATGATTTATGGAGTTAAACAATCGCGCTTTTAACTTTACTCGAGCTCTATTTATTTTGTTAAAAATTTTTGAACCGAATAAAAAACTTGGATTTCCACCATTATTAGACGTCAGATGCGTTTACGTAAGGGCTCGAAAGTTACCTTATAAGATGAAAGCTTGCAGTGTCAAACTTTCAATCGATAATTTCTTTTTAAAAGTTAACTAAAAACTAGAGATCTTTTTTTCGCCTGAAACATTAACAACTTACTCGAGTCTTCATGCCTTTCCGACTCGGTTATTATTTACGTGACCCTGTTCGGTATAAACCGCGCGTGATTATTTAAAATCGTTTCGTCTGACCGTGCAACCGGAATCTTTTAATGCGATCAGCAGCAAAACGAGCCCCGAGTGAAGAAGAATGTATTAACAATTATCACTAATCTGTTTTTATTGCCTTAAGATGTGCTAAATTCGCTCTCCGATAAAGCCAGTCTCGCGCAGATTTACAATAATAACAATAATAAACGCTGTAAACTATTGTGTACACGTTGATAAGCTCGAACTATCTGTTGGCAGCATTTTGGCTTTTCGGAAAATCCACACGTACGAGCGCGCCGCGTACGTATGTGCGAGTGTGTCAAGCGCAGGGAATATTACACAAGTGTGTACCTGCATCCGGCAAGTCTTAAATACAGCACATGCAGCTCTACAGCTCTCTATACGTACGAGGTATGCACACGGGGTCGGGGCAGCAGCAACGGCGGTGGCGGCAACCGCAAGCCCTTATTCGAACGAGCTTTCTAATCTCTCGGATGGATCGGCCAAGCCAGCGTACGAACCCCTCGTAATTGTTCACTTATACATACGTATACGCGCGGTGCACGTATATACGTATATAAACGTAAGTGCGGGAATAGGAAGAACTGCCAAAGCATATGCGCGTGCATACATATAGGGGGAGAGAGAAGGACGTTGATATCTTTGTCTCTCTCTCTCTTGACAAAGGATAAAAGCTAACTATTATTTCAGGCACGCACGAGTGCGCGATTAAAGCTCGAAATTCAAAGCTGCATATAATTGCAGCGAGCAAAAAAGAAAAGAGAATTAGAAAGTTGTAAAATAGTCTCGGTGTACTCACAATGTCTTCAATTTTGGAGCAGCCACGGCTGGTCGTGCAGACGAGCGCGACGATGACGCCGCCGCCGAACATCAGCAGCAGCAGCACCGCCAGTTTCCAATCGTGATCCCTCTGTGAGACGATTTTCTTGGCCGATGGTAATCTGGCGAGCTCGTTGGTCGTTACCCCGATCCTCGCCGCTTTGAGCAGGGTAGCGCGTAATTTTCGCGATGCTTTTTCGCATGCCATCCTCGTCGATCCTTTCGAGGGAGGATGATGTTGATGATGATGATGATGATGAGCGCCGTTCGCTTGATGAGCGGCCGCTCCGTTACTCTTGTTGCTATTATTAGCCACTTGAGCTCGCAAGTGATGCTGCTGCTGATGGGGATTAAAGCGATCCTCGCTCGTATCGTGCATCTAGGAAATTTTTTGTGCGTCGATTGGCTGGGACGTCGTAGATGGATCAGGCCACGATGCGTTGCCGTGACTACGACCCATTAGATTCTGTCAATGAAAAAAAACTAATGTTAAAGTTTACCAGCAACTATTTATTCAATCACTATCATTTGTTTCATCTGAACACGTACATGCTCGAGTATATTATTATTTTTCTATAAAACGTCGATACGGAAATAAATCAATTGCCTCTTATCTTTATCAGTATCGAGACAAAGTCTGTTTTATTGCTTCGATGCTCACTATCAAAAGCTCTTTATTAATACGTCGAGTGAAGTTTTTCTCTTTGTTTTCAAAGCACTGCATCGTAAATCGATACTCATTTCATCGATATCGCATTGGATAGATTACGTATTACTATTGTCACGCATTGATTAACATCTCGACCAAGCGGAACATTTTCAATATCGAGTTTACATATTATGCTACATATATTCGCGATGTAAGCCATATAAGAAACGTATCTTCCGAGGGGCAGAATGAAAGGTCAAAAGCCCCTATGTAAAGTTATCATGTGCGATCGAAGACTGACCATCCGACCATGGCTGGTACGATGGGCAGAGGATTTAAGAGGAGGGAGGAGGCTCGTTGAATATATGCATGTGTGTGTATTATAGCATGTTCCTGTTATCTAAGCACACAACACGTGTGTATACACACCTAGGCTGCTCCCTCATACAGCAAATATATATACTTCGTTACTCTTCGAGCTTTCCTCTCTGAGCTGCTGCTGCTAGTATTTCTGTGTGTACAACAGAGAAGCGTGTACGTACACGAGGTTGTACTTACAGCTGCTAGAGATTACTAACAGGGACAGCAAGCGACTTATGAGCCGATTAGCTCTAAATTAAGATATTCTAGGCCCAGAATCATTGAAAGTGGACCGAGTCTTAAACGAGCGAACAACCCTCCATAAGTCTCTCCGCATAATATATCACGTTTTAGGCATAAAAAGAAAGTACTTTGTGATTCTCCGGCTGAATAATACAGATCGATCTTTGTCCGCTTGTAAGCTATAGAGGCAAGTGCACGATGCTAAATTCTGATGAGAAAATTGTCGCGCGCGTTCGAATCGATCCCCGAGCGAGAAGCAAATAAAACACGAGAGAACGAGACAGAAAGAAAGCTATAGGGAGGGAAAAAAGCTAATTTACGACGAGCAGATTTAAAATTGACCGGTGGAGCTTTTTGGTTAATCGTGTGTCCCTTCGATCTCTCATTCGCTTTCTCTCCTCCCTCTGCTTCCTCTTTTGCACAATGCAGTATCGTCTTGTTTCGCGATTTCTCCGGCCTGCAGGTGGCGCGCGCCATTAAACGTCACGGACCCTTTTGTTCAGGATTTATTAGAGCCATACGATACCACAATACGCTACATATACTTTAACTGTGTGTATGCTGTATCGGGTTGTCTCTCTTTCTCTCTCGTTCTTTTTCTCTCTTCGATTTTTATTGGCTCGAAAACTATTTATTTCTTCGAGCGCGGATATACTCTTGCGTGATCTATACGTACTGCAGTATACGCCCGATTGATTGTGCAGATACGCGTGGCGTACGCAAGCTTCAAATTTTTTGAGAACCCGCGCTCGAGATTAATGGAGAAAAAGCGTCGACTCGGCGGAAAGCTTCGAGCGCGCGACAATAAGCGTTAAAGGTCCGGCCGGCCCCCTTTGACATTGAGTCATTCTAATCAACGACGCTACGAAATGAATTTCTTCCATCGCCAACTGCAGATGGTCGATGGAGAGCGAGGAAGTAAATCTTATCCTCTCAATTATCTCTTCCTTTCTGAAAAAAAGAATCTCATTTCCCAATAGTAATATGACATCCTCTCTAAATCGTTATAATAAAACACGAGCGGAGGAGTGGGGGGAGGGTCGAGATCGGATGAAACGGTTTCTTATGGAGAAAACGAGAGACAAGTGAAGCGCGATATAAGACAGTGATAAAAGCACGAGTTTTAACGATCGATCCATTATAGTCCTCCTGCGCTCCTGCTGGCGCGCAGGCCTCTCATCCCTTGAATAATTCACTCCATCAACTTGAATTATCGGTCGTACTATTCGTGTAAAATTAGTCGCCGTTGAAATCTTGCCGCTTGCCTCCGTTCCTTCCTAGCACCCCCGCTTCCCTTCGACGCTGCTGCTTGCGCGTAATAAGTAACTGCAACTTTTGAACTTTGGTAATAGCCAACTGATATTTCCAGGTCAATCAGTTACCTTACCTCCGCTTCTTTTTCTTTCGCTCATTATTTTTCATGCTAAATGAGTTTGCGCGGCTATTGAAAATTTGATGTTTTCATGTCTGGATGAAAATTTTATCACTGCAGACACTTGCATTAGATAATATAAATTATTTATTTGCACTTTGCCGAATCAACTTTAGAAAAATGTATTTACACTTATTATAGATAGTAGTTACAAACAAACTTGACATAAACACAGAGTCGCACACGAGTCCCCGGTATTATATTAACATCATCGCCGTTGATTCATATCATGTGTAATCAGGACTCGATCATCGTTCACAAATATTTGTTCGTATGACAAGGGCGAATTGCGAGAGGCCAGTAGCAGTTCCCTCTCTCTCTCTCTCTCTCTGTGCGCACTCGCTAGAGAGGAGCTTTGTGCGCGGGCAAAGCGGCATTTGTCTGCTTTCGGATTGAATTTACTCAACGAATTGACATTCTACATAATCTACTATATTAAACTTTAGGTAAATAATTGTACTAGCGAGGCGCTACAATGTTGATTAAAATGAAGGAGAAGAATAAAAAAGAAAGAAAGAGGGAGGGCGAAAGATCAGTTTGCTAAAAGCATTCAAAAGCAGGGCTGCAACTGCACACACGCACGCGCAGGCACGTATGTGTGCAAAAGGAAAATCGATTATTATTAATGCGTTACTGCTTGCAGCTCGTCGCTTTTCTCTCGGCAAATATAGCCGCCAAGAGGTGAAAGAAATCTCAGGGCGCATCCCTTGAGGAAGTCTCTTGCCAGCGCTGATGGAACACTCACCCACGTACAAACACACACTCACTCACTCGCACACACAGAGATGCATGTTTCAAACTCCGATCAGATCGGACTATAGCCGAGCCCGAAAGTTGAGAGAAAGTCTTCGCATACGCTTTTGCTCTCGCGTGCTATATGCCCCGTCGGGACTCGGCTAGGAAGACGTAGAGAGAGAGAGAAAAAAGCAACGATGAATAAATAATCGTCGAGAGTGAGTGAAAGGGAAGAAGAGAGAACGAGTGAGAGAGAGAAGGGCGAGATCGCTTTACCATTAAAGTGCTTGTCGGCACTGCAGCGCAGGATTTTCTTTCAGCAGTCGGAGAGCAAAGAAAACATACGCCAAGAGAGAGAGAGAGAGAGAAAGAAAACTTTCACTTTGCGCTTCCGATGCTACTAGCTTTTTTCTCTACCCTCTGATACTTTGATTGGATTTCAAGTTGTCTCTGTGCAATTTTTCCCTTAACCCGAAAGCGCGAGTAAATAATAACAAAAACCGCTCGCTGCGCAGCATAGCAGCTTCGTGTGTCCGTACCCGCATAGAATGTTATTTCACTCGACTAATTTATGAAATAATAAGATGCTAATGCGCGAGCTCGCGACACAACACATATTTAAACTTTTCTCTCTTTCTCTCTGTCTCTCACTCACTCTCTCTCTCTCTCTCGCACGCGCGGGCCCTGCTCGAGCTCGACGAAACTTTAGCACCGAGGAATATGTAGTTTAAATTCTGCAGCGCGCAAAAGCTTAGTTTACAAATTCGACAAGGCTGCTGCTGCTGCTGCCGCTGCTGCTTTTGCCGCTGCCGTTGGCTGGGCGCGTAAACGTCATTGCACAAAGTTAAACTTGAAAATATATATGCTGCATAACTCGCTCGCGCTGGATACGTATGTATGTAGTTCGCCTAATAGTACATTCAACATCTAAAAGCGTGAAATTTACATAACAACAATTGCAACTCGCTCACTCTGCCTCTACCCCTCTCTCTTTCTCTCGCCCTCTAGCTCGCATGAATACATCCACATATCACCGTACTTTGCTTAGATAAACATTCATTTCCCTCCGTTGTTCCCAAAGAAATCTTGCCTACGTACTTTTACCGACGATTCAATCTTAGCCTGCCGCCACGGAAAAAAGGGTTAATTATTTCGAACAAAAGGTCACATCGGCCGACTTCTTTCGCACTTGACGTTTTTTATCTCACCGAGCGCGGGATCTATACAGATTTAATAAAAGATTGTTGAACATCTGCCTTTGCTAGGTATAGGCATGGCATCGTCCGACTGCCAAGAAGGTGCCAAGAAGGTACTCGCCTAGTGTGTGCTAGAAGGATATTATTTCCTTTTAAACGAATTCCTTTGTAAATCAACGAGCCGTGCACCGACGCACCAGAAAGTACTCGTCTTTTTTCCCTCTCTTTCTCTCTCTCTCTCTCTTCCTTTCTCACTCTTCCCTTTGGGATACTATCGTTTGAATTCGTCGTTTTACACTCTCTTGCTCGTTTTTTTTTGCAGCTGCTGCTGCCTCTTTTTTTCATTTTGTACTGGCTGCACAAGATCGATACATCCCAGTAATCTCTGCTCTATAGCGAACGAATAGAAAATTTACTTTTTTTATATAAAAAAAAGTTATATTTTGTATACACACGCAGTTTTGAATAAAGATTGCAGAAAGATGCATTCGTTCGTGACAAAATATACAAAGTGTATTATATCTTGCTGCGTTGAAAACTTTTGCAAAAGAGCAAACAAATATTTTGCAGACAAAAATATTTAATATCGATCCGACGACTCAACTAGACCATGTAGGCAACTTTTTAAAACGAAGATCTGAAATCTGGAGAAGAGCAAACAGCGTCACCGAGAGAGTTCAAGCGATAATGTTTGCAGTTAAAGTCTCGTTCTCGTTCAATGTCAAAGTGCCTGATAGAATATCTTGATAACGGGACCAGCGATTAGCACAAGAATCGGTGCAATTAAACTTGTTATCCAAGCGAAAAGTATTGCACTTTGTTAATTTTCTACGCTCCAATTATAGTACTCACGAGTCGCGCAAAATAATGAAGAAAATATAATTAAATTCGAACCTGCAATTGAGGGCAAGCGAATTTTGTTTTATACATACGAATCATCAATTAAAAGAAAAGAGAAAAATTTAAATCCCAATGAAAGTAGAAGTCTGCGGACCAATTGCACTGTAAAAAGGAGTATCAATATTTAAAATGCGGCCAAAAAATTCGATACGCACACACGCGCGCTCACGAGCTCAAGTAATCAACGGTAGCATCGCGTTATTTAAAAAAACATTTTTTTTACTCCCTTTCACGTTCTCTATTTGCAAAATCTCTTTTCTCTTTATTTAGTCTTTACAATTGCGGAACACACGTAGGCACACAGTAACACATAAAAAATTGTCTACACCAGAGCAGTAACAATTTTGATAAATCAATCCGTACGAGGGGCCGACGTATCCTACGGCTTCGGCCATGTAAACCCTTCCCTCTTGAAATCTCCCCGAGATACCCTATCCAGCACATAACCCACACATACACAAATCGGTCACGCTCACAGGGAGAGTCAATTGCTACTACGAGCGCATTCGAGAGAGAGAGAGAGCGAGAGAGACAGCTGCAAGTCGATAACGAAGAGCAAACGTGTCCGGCACAAATATCTATGTACATAGGCACGTATGTTATCTCACTCTACAACAACATCATATATAAAAGCTCTTTTCATCGGGGAGAGAAAGAGGGAGAGGAGAGAGAGAGAGAGAGAGAGAGAGAGAGAGAGAGAGAGAGAGAGAATACGAACGCATACGCATACGATGGGGAGGATATTTTCATGGTTCGATTGAAATTAGTATCATATACGGCAGTAGGCGTGCGAGGCAGGAAGAGACACAAGATATTTTGTTATAAAGGAAAGGGACAGATATGGGTAGACACAACAGCGGCGTAAATCCATCATTATTGTTATTATATTTCAAAATGCGAATCTGCAATACATGCGTATGTGCGACTGTTTTAACGACCATCGAAGCCATCGGCCGGCCAAACGCGATAATCGTTAATTTAACGACGACTCGAATCAACGTTTGTTCAAAGCACGTACGCAAACGCATTCGACTTTTGCAAAAGTTATGCGATATTTTATGGTTTGCGTGCGCCTGAAATAGAGCGTGCAGTGCATATACTTCCTGCCGATTGTTATCAGAAAAAAATTACAATCAACGTTGAAAAAAAAGCAACAACAACAGACTACTAGTTCGATACACGATTAAACTCGCGTAGCGCCGGCCGGGGGGTGAAATAAGTGAGCTGTGTATTTCTCGCGTATTTTTCATGAAAAATTAAAAAGTAGCCGAGAGAAACATCGAATGCTTAATTAGTATATGCATACGTATATATTCATGTGCGCGCACAAATACACTCTTTTGAGATATCGCTTCGCTTGTCACGCGGCTTGTACATCGCGATGATAAAGCTACGTTTTATTACCTCTCAATCGGGAAACGGGGAATATTTATACGCGTTGCTATTGGCCTCGATTTATGTACGGCTAGATAATATGCTTTTCTCATTTTTAGCATGTACAATATCGCATGATTCGTCTTCTTTGTGTCTCTTGAACCGTTCATTAAAATCGAAAAAAAAAACTAAGTTGGAATTTCTCATCAGCCTGCGAACAAGATGATAAAACTGACGTTACGTATATCTCGTACACACGCGCATAAGATGGAGTGGATGAAAAAAGAAAGGAAGAGAAACATGCAATACTGTATAGCTGCCCCGATGCAGCCATAAGTACCAATATACATTATACAGCTTTCTTCTTCCATCCTCCAACTCCGACGACGGCGACGACGACGAAGACGACGACGATCTCGGAGTGATAAAAAATTCTCGTGATACGCCGCTGCTACTGCTTGTACACATGAAAAATTTTCCAATAGCTACATGTACGCGAGCTCGTGTACGCGCGGAGGATATAAGATGTATCGACAAATCGAGGGCGGCAGTTATTCACGCAAAATCTGTCCTCTTTTCCGCCCCGAGTCTATGCATCGTGTGCGCGGCTGGCTCACATATACCTATACAGCGTAGTACTTTGGTGGTGTGCTGCATACATCGTTGCTGATTTGACAAGATAGAGAGTAGACACTACCCTGCCAAGAAAAGGAGAGGGAGGAGCAGTTCGGCTAGGGGGAAAAAAACGCGATTTACACAAGACGGATGAAACGGTCGATACTCCAGGCTTGAGAGGCTGAAAAAGTACATCACCCGGCACACGCGGTTAATAACGTATTCGCGTTTGGCTCTGACGCACTACTCCCCCGCTGCCGCTGCCGCGTATATAATACAGCTGGATGCATTTTTACGGGCGGCAGGGAAACGAGAGCCTGTCGCCCGATATGCGTCGGTGCTGCGCGCATGAGGGGATTATATTTTTGCGTGCAAAATTTAAGCTCAAAATGCAGTTTGATAATAATGATTTACGTCCGACGAGAGAAGAAAATTTAATACCTCCCGATCGCGAGGGTATAAATTATATATAGCGTCGAATGATTTTAAAATCGCGAATTACAATGTTTTCGGCGTGACAAGAGGCGCGTCGGGGCCGAGGCAGAAAACAAAGATGAAAAAATAAGAGCGCGAAAATTGAGCGCGATGCGTAACGGCGATAGATCAAGCCTCTTTTCTCCCTCTCTTCCACTTGCTGTAATAGAGCGCACGCAGCGAGAAAATAAAAAGAGAATTATCGAAAAGCTATAGATAAATCAGTCGCCGCGTCGTGCAAAAGCTTCGAAATGAAGCACAAACGCGAGCGATAAGGGAGAACGAGCGAACACGTGTTGAGCACTTTTCTCACCACGCGCTGCTGCTATAGCTCTCTCTCTCTCTCTCTCTCTCTCTCTCTCTCTCTCTCTCATTCTCTCTGTTCTGCTCTCTTTCCTGTTCTACGTCGGTGTACGAACCTCTTTAACCGCATCCTTTAGCGCTTCTTTTTTTCTTCTATCTCTCTCTCTCCCTCTCCCTCCCTCTTTCTTCTTTTTTTTATTGACAGTTCAGGGCATTTATTCGACTGCTCTCCGAGCGCTCAATACATACCAAGCTTTCTTTTGTGTGCGTCGCACTGTACTGCACAACTTCTTGCCTTTCATACGAGCCAAAGAAACACGCGCAGTTTGTCTTGTTTTCTTTCTCTCTCTCTGTCTCTCTCCCTCTGTCGCGCTTCAACTTTTCAAGTGCTCTGCTTCTAGTTGTTGTTTTTTCTTTAGTTACGAATTTTTCTCGTGTTACATAATTTCGCAGATGTAAAGGGCCGAGAAGCGACGTGATTGTGTAACTTTATTGCGTGTGGCACTGACAGTAAGCACAGAAATTTTCCACTAATACGAATTCGCTCTGCTCGTCTGCACGCGCGCTGATACAGTTTCGCGCTCAAACGATAATATTATCGTCCGCGAATCGTTCCTGATATCGAATAAATATCATTCGAAACACTGCGTATTATTAATCATGTTATTGTTTCTCATCCGCACGATTTATTCGAGGCTGCGCTGCGCGTCTATGGGAATAATCGATAACTATGTCAAATCAATTCGGGGGGAAAGGAAAAAAAATTCGTCGCGAGGCCCCCAATTCCCCCGGTAGAGCGGGAAAGGAGGGGAAATGAGAGGGCGGCTAGAGGAGCTTAATTGGCGAAAGAGCCGTGAGCTATCGCTCGCGCGTAAACATATTTTTCGCGAAAAAGTGCAGTGTGCAATATCGTATTCTAGCCTGGGAAAGCAATTAAGGACGTATCCATTTTGACGTAAGCTACTGCGAGCTAGCGAATTGCCATTATCGTTATAACATTTCGATAAGTTCGTGTGCTTCCGTGTGCTCGCGCGGGCGCGCAAGTCTGTATACGTTATATAGATATATATGCTGCGCGTTTTAATAATGTTCTCGCGAATCCCGAAAGTTCGACTCATGCTTAATGAGAATTCAGTGTATTAAACCTGCTGCTGCTGCTGCCGCCGCCGCTGGGTGCTGTGCTTTCTCTCACTGTTATTTGATCGAGTAAATCTCCCTCACTCCTTTTCGCCGAACAGTTCTGTTAATTAAGCAGATTTTTTTCCAGCGTCCATCGGAGGAGGAGAAGGGGGAGGGGGCAGAAAATTTAAGTTCTCTCAGTCGGCGAAAAAAGTTACACACGGGAGGGCGCCGCGCATGCAACGACGCATGTCTGACCGAACGCGCGCTTTGTCTACTAATTACAAGATTTACTCTCTGGCTGCATTTAATCGCGCCATCTTTTCCGTCAACTCGACTTCTCTTACTCTGAAGTTGCTACACGCGTCGCGGATAATAAGCCACGTGTTTTGCCAACTACACTTACGAGGAGCCGAGAAAACCACCCAACGCGTTGCAGCATCAGCAGCACTGCAGTCTCTCTAGCTCTGTGCGCGCGCGCGCGCTCTCTCTTCTCAGCTGCTAGAGTCATTAGTGCACTTGCGCGCACAGAGGAGTAGGACAATTTTCCGTGTCGACAGTCGCGGAATTATGTCGTCTACTCGACATCATCTTTAACGCTAGTGCGTATTTATGTGTGTAGTATGGGTGTGTGTTGGTGCTGTATATATTTTTGCGCTTTTCCCCGGCACGCGCTTATGACGACGACGACGACGTCGACGACGTTGTTGTGCTTATTAATGTATCTAAGTGTTTGCGCAGTTGCCTCGCAAGTCGCACGATGTTTGGCTTCAATTTGC
The DNA here is from genome assembly GCF_000599845.2 of Trichogramma pretiosum. NCBI lineage: Eukaryota > Metazoa > Arthropoda > Insecta > Hymenoptera > Trichogrammatidae > Trichogramma > Trichogramma pretiosum. The sequence goes on from NW_019641687.1 coordinate 4,274,148, forward strand.
CTCCGTGTTTGACGAAGCCACATGTGCCGCTATACCACTGCCGCCTCTGCCGCCGCCGCCGCCGCTGCTGCTGTTTACTATCCGTGCTTGCATGCAAGGGCTTTAAGTTTCCTTAGCTCGAGCTCTATAGGCGTGTTTGGCTTGCGCTGGAAAAACAGAATTTCCTCCCGAGCGACAGATAGATGAATAAATTTTTCTTCTCTCTCCCTCGATAACATTGTTAGGTGTATTTACGGTCGATTGCTCCAGCTGCCTGCCCTGATAATAGATATCATGGCAGCTGGCCATTAAGGCGAGCTTTATTATTATGATCGTAGTGCATCGGAACGGAAGCTTCTGTTGCTGCAACGAGCAATAAAGCGTCAATGACAACAAAAATGATCAATTTTCCAAGATCGAATGGTGCGCAATAACAGAGGCATCTAGAACACGAGCAGTATTACGACATAAGTGGCTATATTACTCTCTCTCTCTCTCTCTCGCTCCTCTCCCTCTACCTCTCTTTACTCTTGGACTGTACGCTCGTGTACACTGCAGGGGCCGGTATTGTTCGCGCTTATGTACACGCGCGGCGATTCCGACTTGCTGATGCCTTGGCCGCTCTTATATATCTGTAATTGGCTTGGCTGCTGCCGCTATTCAATGTACTCGATAGTCGCGCGCGCACTGTGTAAAGCTGCTGTATTGGATTACGAGTTCTAATCATCGTCGGAGGGAGAGTTGGAGAGAGAGAAAGAGGGAAAGACACACAGAGGGAATATTACTTGCCCACATTCAGGTGGATACACGTTAATGAAGGATCGTGTGTATAACGTGCGATATAGAGTCGAGGAAAATTCATTGGCTGTACAGACAGCTGCTTCTGCTCCTGCTGCCGCTGTTTGTCAATCAGATATCGCGGTTTTGAACGCGCGGAGCTGAGAAAGCCTCAAAGGAGCTCCTTCTGACTGTCACCAAGTAGTTGATTGGCATAAAAGAAGTAGTTTCCTCAAACGAAGCCCTTTCCCCCTTGCGCGAAGTTTGACTGACAGACGACCTTCCTCCCACACAAACACACACCCAGACGTGTATTCTGCACATTCAATGCGACTCCACTATCCTAGAATCTAGTGCTGTTATTTACTTCAAAAGAGGAAGAAAGTTATATACGTCTATGGGTGCCTGTATGGCAACTGCCATCGCCGCCGCCGCTGCCGCCTCCTCTGCTGCTGCTGCTACTACTGCACATACGTGTGGACGAGAATCGATTTTCCGAAAAGGTATGATGTGACCACTAAGCACCAGGCGCTACGTAAAAGAATTTCTTTTCTTTCTTTCTCCCTCTCTCAGCCACTTTTTTTTTCTATTTTTGCTTTCATCCACGCGACACTGGAGGTGTAGGAAATTGCAATTGGATATTGCGCTATGACTTTTTGACATGCTTTTTATTATACGTACGTGTATTTGTGCCGCAGGTAGTTGAATCGAGCACAAAAGTCAGAGCTCGATGCGGGATGAAGCTTACTTCGTTTTCCTTTTTTTTCTTTTTCGAGCCACGTGCGCCCGTCTCTAGCCGGTAATTCATTTGCGGGAACTGTGACTCGCGTGGCTTTGACGGATGCATCGGCGCGTGGACTAACTTGACCCAACCGCGCGTGTCCGAGATGTTATTTTATGAGAGAGCGGCGCGTTGAAAAATCGCAAGTAGAAATCTCGCCCGAGAGTCGGACATGTGCATACTTCGCGGTAATGGGAAAGCTGCAAACTCAACTGTAAAGTATGTCCTATTTGCAATATTCTTACATATTTATGGGAAAAAATCGATGCGACGATTCGTGGAACCGAAAAGTTTCCTTTCCCTCTCGCTGAATAATAAAAATCCGAGAAAATAATGTATACAACGAGTACGAGGAAATCCATTGTACAGACAAAACGCGCCTGCATGTGTCTCTGCGCGCGCGTCCCTGTACATAGAAATGCAGAAACAGTCAGACACAGAAGTTACGATAAATTTTCTCGTCGCGCAATCGATTCGGCAGCTGTAGCTCTTGGGTATGTGTGGATACAGTTGCAGTTCCACGAAAAAACACTCGTTTGCGTTTTGAAACATTTTGAACTGATCGTTATAGATCGTGCATTTCTTTGTCTGATTTACTCTTTACGGTATTGAAGCAAAAATTTACAAAAAAAGGTTCAACTTTTGTACTTCTCCTTTGATAGTGAAAACAACACGCAGATCTGATAAAATTTATAAATCAAGTACGTGATGTATATGACTTTGCAATTATTTACCATTTCCAGGTTTACAATAGCAATGGAAATGAATAGTTTAAAAACTTTGTTTTTGCTTCTTTTTTTTTCATATTATTTTAAGAATTGACGGAATTTATGAATACAGTAAATATTCCAAAATATATATTTCCCAAAAGTTACTGATAAAATTTCGATGTTATAACAAAAGATTTCCAACTTTGTCGAGATTGTTTATTTTGAAAAAGTTTTCGACCAAGCTACTCTTGTTAAAAAAACTAGAAGCAAATCAAATTTTTATTTGATTGCATTTTAACTAGATTTGAAGGAATTTTTTCGCGGAACTGCACGTATGGGACAAGCTCACATAGCTTTCCATCCAATACTCTATAAATTCTCATGTGTAAAAGTCAGAGTATGCTACGCGCGCAAACGACGAGGATGACATTGCATTCTACCCTCTTTCGCTCACGAGGACTCGCCTGCCTCGTTGCCAGCAGCAGCAAGCCTATATCACTCAGTTTAAAAAGGAAAAGAGAAAGAGAGAGAAAGAGAGGATTCGCACCTTCCTCATTATAATAATCAACTTTCGTGATCTCATTATTGCACGTAACTTTAACGAGTGCTGCTGCCTATACATGTATATAATGCAGAGTAAATCTCAGCTGATAAAATTATAACGACCATCGAGCTGTACACGTTCACACGTAGCCACGTCCGCGTGCGTTTAACTTTGCTTTTTTGCTTTCTTTTGTATCGAACGAGCTTCGAACGAGGAAAAATTATAATGTGACACAATGCGAGTACACGATCACAGGATACACACACATGCTCACACATACACACACACACACAAACACGTGCGCAAGAGATCGTGTGTGTACATGATAGAAAAATGACGGGCTTTTTCTTCTAGAATAGAACTTGTAAAGAGATGAGGGAAAGCTTGTTTTTTTAAAGAATTTCACGCAAGACCGGGTTTCTGCTTAGCACAAAATAAAAAGAATACATGGAAAAATGTATATATCTATATAATATAGAATACACCACAAGAGTGGGCGAGAGGAGGAAAGAGTGGGAAAAGTGCATAAAGCAGGTAAATATTCTTCTTGTTCGTTTTTACGATAGAGTAAGGCTGGATAAGAAGGAAATTTAAAATCAATATTTACCGCCTTAATATCGAGGTGAACTTTTTCCTCTATCTGCTATATATACGGTGGTATGAGGAAGAGATGGAAGAGGATGCGAGGAGGCTAAAATTCGCTTGGCTCTATATTGCATCTGCTGCAGCGGCATCACCTCGTGCACACATACTTGGCAATTCGCTTTGAGGCATTTATAAAAATTTTCTCCCGGCGTTTTAATTTTTGTCAACAGTGAGGTGATTTCGCGACGGAACATTTCTTTGTTTAATTCATTTGTTAATTAACGACCGAAAAGTTTGCCGCAGCGAATGGAAAATAGTGGAAAAAGAAGTATGCGCAAATAAGAGTATGACCTAAAGTCAACGATATAACGTATAGCTGCAGCAGTAGCAGCAGGAGGAGTAGTAGTAGTAGTAGTAGTAGCGGCAGCAACCAACACCTGCTCTCTTCGGGTTCAACGCCTCGAACTCGCGCGCGTATCACACTCTGGGTGGCACACACTTATACATGTCCTAGTCAGCAACGGCAGCAGAGATGAAACCGTACATTTACACATTCATACAGAGTCGAGTACATGCGCAGATTCGCGTAAATATAGGGTGTACGCGTTGTTTATTCGCGCAAAAATTACGCACCTGTAAATCCTTGCAGTAGTAGCATCGCGTGCTCCTGTCGATGCGAGTAACAAATTGGAAAAACACTAGCGTGTCCGTCGCGAAGGTTCATCACATCACGCACGAGGCGTCAGAGGCGAAACACTCGTTAAGAATTTATCGAAGCGCTCTGATATCGCGACGGCGAAATGTCTGTGACTAGGGAATCGCAAAGCGCGTTCAGAGCGAAAAAGGCAGAAGAACCACACAGGCACACGCGTACACGTATCAGTAGCCGGACGATCATCTACAGAGATCCGAAATAACGAGCTGCAGTACTCGAGTGCAGTCGTGGTGCAGATCGGGGAGGTGCGCGCGCGAATTTGCTCGACGATGCGACAGATCGCGCAGCCACGCTAACACTGCGGAATCGTGCGGAGCGCACCCGCCCTTATAGCCTCGCCGTCTCGACGCTGCCGCCACCGCTCGCGCCCCCTCTTGCGCGCAAGCGTGTCGTCTGCCGAAGGCTATATACCTATATACGCACGGCTGTGTTATAGTATAGTGGTATATATATATATCGCATTCGCTATGGCCATGTACGCATAAGCAGCGTGCGGCTACTCACCCCCGCGTCAGGATCAGGTGGATACGCGCGCCTCCGCTATGCGTATATACTTGTATACGAGCGCGCGCAAGAGCCTTGTTTTACCATCGGGAGTAATTCTTTTTTTTTCGTGAGAGAGTTATTGATGCTAACGTGCATTGAAAGAACTGGGATGTCAACGAATTTCTGTATAGCGAGCTTTTAAAAACGAGTCATACTTGACAAATTCACGAAACAACGGCCCAAGGACTCACAAAGAATCTTCATAATTCAATGCGTTGCGGCGTGCGGCCAATGTTTCGAGTACATCGCGTGCACGTGACAAAATTCCGGCTGCTCTTTGGCGACAATGATGTCATATACGCGCGGCCATACAGCAATTCAAAAACGCGAGTGTATGTCTATTTTTTGTTGTTGTTTATTTCTTTTTTTTTTTCCACTCTTTTTCCATCCGCCCACAGGTGCGCGTGCAAAGGAGATGTGGTTTTTCGGTGCGAGTGCACGCGCTCGCCCGAGAGCTTTTGAAGGTTTCGACGCCAAATGCGGGGAGAGAGAGAGAGAGCTTATATACATGCAAAATTCTTCACTGAAGTGAAAGCTACGTTCTGGTTTTTGTCCAAATTGTTTGAATGGTAGTTTTTACTCTGTATATGTGCAATGCACACCCAGCCATGAGCACACCAACAGGAATAGAGAAACAGAGCTCAAGTAATGAGAACTGAGAACGTGCGTATTGTTGCATGAATTTTGCCAGAGAAATGAAAGTTTTTCCTAGAGATGATTTATCCTTTTTTTCGACAAAGATACTGCCTTTATTGTTTCGCATTCGTTTTTTGGCTAAGAGCGGAGGGTATTTGAATATTTCACGAGAAAACGATTTGCACTGCGGAAGCTATGGGAATAATTTCTCTCGATCTGCATTGTGCGATTGTTTCAACTATCCATTGATTGCCTATTTTGCTTTATGTTGCATGCTATACTATGTGAATAAAGAGCGATCCAACATTTTCTCTTTGAAATGTTGCAACCAATTTGAAAAACTCCATCTCACCCTCTGAGCTCAACAAATAATCGTAAGATATGTACGCGCTGACAAACGTTCGTATTTACCTTCAAATGTATACTGCGATCGGTGGTGCATGTATCTCTTTGTAATGGTTGGAAAGCTCTCGTTTCACTGATTTTCTAATTTAAATTCTGCATTATAAAAAGCATACTTATTCGATTTATGTTAAATATCTTAGTAGACGATTCTGCTGTGATTTGAAATATATTGAATATAACCAACTATGAAGCTGATTTAACAAAATTTCACCAAAATGATAAAAAAATGTAATTGGAAACTTTCGTTTTAGCTTCTGTGATTCGGTCAAAGTAGCAACTAATAGTACGAGTACTATCAGATATTTCGTATCCAAAATGTAAATGCTGATTCGCTCAATGAAAACGAGCTCGAGGAAATACCTTTATGGCGCTCGAAACATAACAACCTATCTTCTCGTTCGAGTCGCATTAACTTAGTTAACGCATCGAATTACGAATGTTCTTGCGGGAAACTAGATATCAATCGAGTAATTTGGTCGTTTTCGATATTTGTTACTACTTAAGTAAAAATACTTACCTTTTGGTGAAATTTCTTCGATAGCCGCATAAAATAATCAAATTCGGATTGACAAATGGTTATATTACATCACACGTCTGATTACAACAAAAGAAAGCTTGAAATTCAAGACACATATTAACGCACATATCAGTCAGCTCATCGTGTGTTATTCGAAGCAGCAAAGCTCTGGACGTGTGAAATGTCATCTTGTTTCCAAGGGAGAATCCCTATTACGGTATGTGCGTGAGTGTATATATGTACTTCTCGTGTAACTCTCAGGTATATATTACGAGCAGACGCTGACGTATATGTTCATCTGTCTGACGTTGATGACCCCCTGCCGCTGCGACCGCTGTTGTTTCACGAATTCATTCTTCTTTGGAGAGGATCCTTGAGATCATGGGTGCTGTTACGAAAGAAAAGCTGCAAGCTGCTAATGACTGTTTGAGCTTGCGTCATTGAGGGATGAATTTTTCAATGATTACGAATGTACTCGAGTTCAGCTTAAAAATTCATGAAAATTTATTCATACTTCTACATCGTTATTTCCCATATTATTACAAGAATATATTATGTACAAAAAATGTTGAGCGTTTTCAATTGTTAAGACTTTTGATGAACGCGTCGTCGACGAGCCTGTGATCAGATACACGTTCGCTCAACAGTTCATCGTTAACGTCATAAACATATCATCATTCCTTTTTCAGTGCAATATTCGTATAAAAAAAAATTTGCTCGCGCCGAGTGAAAGAGCAGAGGGTACACAGAGTAATAACATTATGCATACAATAACTATCTACTCATATACGCACGGACAAACAGATAAAGACAGACAGACACACTCTGACTTTTACCGAAAAGAAATAGAAAGAGCTAGAAATGCGCGAATGTGTATGTGCGTATGAGTGTGTATGTGTGTACGCCACACGTCTACGTGTGTGCGTGCATGCAGTGGAGTATATAAAAACTCATCTTGTAGAGCGCGCGTGCATACAGGCTAAACGTATTAAAATACATGTTTACGGGTAACTTCATCTCGTCGCGCAGTTTCTTTCTCAACTTTCTCGAATTTCACATGGAGCATTCTTTATCTCTCTATACATATACATATTTTTCTCATCACTCCATTTTCATATACATACATCATTGCAGCAGTCCGTAAATAACACTCGTAGCGTGCTCCCATTCCCATGCGCTCAGCTAATAACAGATAGGATATAAATATAAAATATAATTGTAAAATCTCGCAAATTTATTTACAAAAGTTTCGTCGAACTTTGTTCGTCGCTCGCGCAATAGACGCGTCGATTATTGATATCAAAAAAGTAATAATTCAATGCGCGTGCGAAACAGCTGCGATAATAAAACATATGTCGTTGTAGCACACAAGTCATACACCTATTGAGTGTAATCTCGAATAACAAATATATATAAAGTATTTATTTTTGTTTACCCCTACGTGTGTGCGTTCGTGTGACCGTCATGAGAAAGTAGTGAGTAACACGATAAATAATAAATCGGTAAAGTACAAAATAGTCGATAAAAATATTTCACACTCGCAGGCACGGTATTAATAAAAATAAAAGTAATGTAGGATCGCAGCGATGTAACAAAAGAAAAAGGGAAAAAAGGAAAGGGTCTAAAAAAGAGAGAAAGGTCGCACACAGTAGCCAACTTGTACTTGTCGTATATTCAGCACCAGGTCATAATGCGGAGAAAACAAATAAAGGTAATACCTGTCGGAAAGAAAAGGAAAAAAAGAAGAAGAAGAAGAAGAAGAAGACGATGACATTGCCGTATAAAGGAATAGAAGAAGAGCAGTAACATCTTGGTTGAGTATTCTTCTCCTCCACCTCTTTTGTGTCGTCGTCGTCGTCGGGAGTTGCTCTCTTCCCACTCTCTTTCTCGCTTGCTCGCTCTCTCTCGTTCTCTCTTCTCTCTTCTATCTCTCTCTCTCTCACTAGACGACCGAGTAATCTTCGAGCAGAGCGTCGCCAAAGTGGGTGACCACGTAGTCGTGATAGTACATCATGATGCAAAGGGGTTGGCCTATAATAAGACTTGCCCAGACGACGATGTTGCCCCATCTGGCGCCCCAGTTCTTCTCGACCAACTTGCTCAGTACCGATAGTGGAATCTGTATGTATGTGTGTGTACACAAAAGAGCGTTATAGGTAGCTATATGTATGTATATACACAGAGACGGAGAGCTCGGGGGGAAAAAAAAAATTTTTTTCGCGCGAATGGCCCGATGCACTTAGTGACGTACATTTATATCAAGCACGCGCAAGAGGATAAAGTTTGTGCTTGAAAGCTCGAATAGATAGAATTTTTCTAAATATCCGATTTTGTTTGCAAGCTCGGGTGTTATATATCAATTATACAATTTCACTTTTTTTCTTGTCTGAATATTTTACAGCAATCTTTTAAAAGCCGGTCCCCGATGAATTTATAAATTAAAAAGTGCATAAAGTTCGATCCGGATGACATTAAAATTGCGAGCTCTCGCGCGCACTTATAATATATACGTATATATCTATGAAATAGCAATGAAAATAATAACGCGCAAGCATCTTTCTCATTTCTCTCTCGGCGGTGGAACGAGGGTAATAAGAAAGTGCTTCTCTCTCGTCGCTTACCTGGCCCATCATACCCATGAACGCCCAGATCTTGAAGGTCTTTAGCGGCACGCTAACAAGGTACTCGTGGAAGAAAGCGCTGATAAAGAAAACCGTAATACTGGCCGTATTCTTGGCGTAGCCCATCTCGACTATCGGTATGTACAAGTGCCTGTGCGTCATGAAAAAGAGAGAGAGAAGGGAAAATTAATTTTCGGTTAGCGGAATGAAGTTTTCTTTCTTCTTTCTTCCTCCGTCAGCTGAAAATTCACGTTAAGAGTTTGTGGCTTATTTAGTAGCGCTCCGGGTGCGGGCTTCAGTGCGATCGCTATTATGACCGAGGCCGCGAACGTTTCGAGCGCTTATCGCTACCGAAAAATGTGTCAAAAATGTCATTTGTTTTATACTTTCGAACGCTCAGCACACAAGCATTTTTTTTACCTCTGCGAGAAACAGTTAAAAAAATGTTCCTTTAATTCTCCTTTTTTTCGGGAATATGCGTGTAAGCTTGCACCGTGCGCGCATACAAATGATGTTAGCCTCGTAATTTAGAGAAAAGTCTCTCTTTTTTTTCTCTCTTCCCAAGTCATGTCTTTACACGCGTTTAAATTCCAACGCTGGCGCGCACACACGTGTATACTTATTTTTTTGCGTCCACAGGGTCTTCCTAACTTTTCCCTACCACCCAGCCGCTGTGCAGCGTATGAAACTTTAAAAGGAGCAAGCGACCCACGCTTGTGTCGTGTGTGTGTGTGTGTGTTCGTGTAAAGGCAAGTCCGTGTGCAAGGCGCGTCTAAGTCCTGAGTGTTATGGAAGAAGCGCCCGCACCCTCTGCGCTCGGCACAACGTTTGTACGTGTGTGTTTGTGCCCGTGTGTATATGTGTATACGCCAAGAAGTGACGTTTTTAAAACCTTATTCCAGGCAACGAGCTGTACACTGCGAGAGCGGAATGGCTAAATTATTTTCCTAAACTTTTTATATCACGTTACTCCGGCATATACTGCGCGCGCGCGCTTGCTTCTGCCTAGGCTTACGTGAGATATTACGAGTGCCGCTGCCGCTGCACCAAAAACAATATCTCGAGCGGTGGTTGAACCTTTGAATACTTGCGTAATCAATTTCCCATCTCGCTGCGGGAATAAACACGCGCTCGCGCGTACTTGCAAAATTGCCGAATATCTCATTTATGAAAACTTGCCGCTTTTACAAAAAAAAAAAAAAAAACGAGTAGCTGCTACACACTCGTGTGCGCGTTTGTGCTCGAGTGTGGGTATGAGTATATGTATATATGTGGCAGTGCGCCAGTTTAGTCGTGTGTCTGCTTGATCGCTCGGCTTCGCGCGCAACTTCGAGAGTGAAATAAATATCAGGCGTTAGAGTGAAGCGAGCATTTTGTATACACATAGCGAGGGCTCACGCGCAGGCATATATACACACACGGACGCAAAAACGCAACGAGTGTGCAGTGCAGCTACCATCCCTCAACGCAAATGGTGTAAATGCTGCATACACCGAGAGAGCAGCATTGCCAGCTGAGCAATACTTAAGGCTACTAAAAAAATGTTTCGTCCAGTCTTTCCGTCTGTTTATTTGTATCTAACTTGCAAAACTCACAGCATTTGTTGCTGCTGCGTAGCCGTGGTAGCAATATTATATGGCGAGTAATATAGTTGCAGCAATATTTTCAATTGCCACCATGGCTGTACTGCTGTCTCGGCGTGTACGCGTATGTATATTGCGCGTGTGTACACTGCCTATGTGCTAGCTGTTCGTTAAAATAATACCACTGAATTGGATGTGTCTGGGCTATTTTTTTCCCACTCGGATACTTGTTTTTTATTTATACACCCAGAGCTGCAGTGCGTATGACTTGTGTTATTTGTTTAGAGAGAGACGAGCGCAGTTCCACGTACGTACATATATCCCGGTGCTAGCCATTGGGCAGTTTGGTTTTCTAAGTGAACCTCTATCGTATTTATTTAACGTAACTTTGAATTATTATACTTCATAGCAATCATCGCGCTTACACGGAGCTCGCGCAGCGCGTGTGGCGATAAAAAACACGCTTTTCGGGATCTCTGTTTATTTGATAAATGAAAGTAAGCGAACGTACACACTCGGCTAGCAAGCCCATTGAATTTTATTATATCGCGAAAGTGTGAATTGCTTCGAGCAGAAGATGGTTTCATATTGTGATGAAAATAAAATAAAAAAAAGAGAAAGACAGAAAGAGAGAGATGAAAAAAAGGCGGAAAAGAATTCCAAAAGAGATGAGCACTCGTTCGCGAGAGATAGATAACTCGATCAGATAGAGACGCGTGGCAAATTTAATACGACGCGACTTCAGCTGCAGCCGACGCTGCTGCTGCTGCTGCTGCTCGCTCTTCTACTTCTTCTTCGTCCGTCCGTGAGCATAATTCCTAAACGACTTTCTTATATTTATCGCGCGTTGCTGGAACTGTGCGCGCGTCTTTCTCGCTTCCTTCTTTTGCCACTCGACGACTCATGGTCGATACGACACGTCGGATGATTTTATTTTGCGCAAAATCGAATGAACGTTGTATGTTATTAAATGACTGACACTGCCAGAGCTAATGCTCGGTAAGTGATTCGATTTTGCGGCCAAGTATTTTGAAATTTTTTACCTCTGAATATTTGCAAGACTGATATATATTTTACCTGAGAGCCCATCGATGAACCGGCATATTCCAAGTCCTCCAGAATGTATCGATATTATTGGCATTCCACCAGTCGCTGTAGAAATTACGATCGGCAAAGTGTAATAGCTCGCCCATTAAATTCAAGTAGGAGTGGAAAGTCAGGTAAAAAAAGCATAGCCACATCAAATGGTTGGGTATCTGTTGGCAGAAATATATATTGAGCAAAATAAAAAAAACTAAATTTATTAATCGTACTGAATGCAACTATGCGACAATTCATTAATCATTTTTCGTTATTTTAAATAAACTTTAATTTCCGAGTTGCGACCGAGTCGCAACCGAGCCGGTCCGCTGCGCGCAATCAACAATTTCCAACGAGGAAGCGATGAATTTTTGTTTTATTTTGCATCATCGAGCTTCATTTTGTATAGGCAACCAAGAGAGAGGGAGGAGAGAGGGCGAGAGAAAGGCAGTGGGAGAAAGATACATATGCAGCAGTTAAAATAACTAACATTTTGACTGTCCCGCGCGGCTCGCGCGTGCACTAAAATAGAAAGCAACTTTTGTGAAATATCGTATTTAGGACGCTGTTCACGCAAAAAAAAAGTTTGATCAAACAATGCCCGAGCGAGATTTCAATAGTCGCGCGCGCAAAGTGATATATGTATAAGAAAATTTATCGAATACAAATCCAGACACGCATGTTTAATTTTGCCGGATGTTCGCTTCGTTTTTAATTCTAAAATCATGCATTGAATTCGTTGCGCGAAAGAGAAGGGCACTAAACGAGCGAAAAAGAGAGTGCGCGGGAGAGGGAGAGTAATAAAAGCATCGAAAGCTCGCAACGCAGCCAAGGTGAAAATTCGGAAGTTATTTCGTTTCGTATCTTTCCTCTGGCTCCTCGCCTCGTGAGAGATCCTTCAAGACTTTCCTATATAACGTCAAAGGGTTTAATAATGTCTGTGTCGGTACAAAGCTTGAAAGGACGGTCAAGTCGCTCCTTTTTGCGCCTGCGGCGGACACTCGTTCTCAAAAGAGCATCTCTCACTGGCTCCCTCGGCCATACAAGAAGATTTTCTAGTATCCTATATATAAAGGAAAAACCTTCTCCTTCTTGCTGCGAGTGAGCACTGACGTTTTAATTTCGATTTCACCCGATCGTGCTGCAATAGCAACATTGGACGGACTTCGAGAGCAATACCTTGCCCGGCTACAAAGCTTTATTTCCAAACAAACGTGAAAAAAAAACAAGTTCCAACCGGTTATATACTCTACGCGTGCTCTGCGTTCACTGTCGTCTTTGGCTGTTCCACAGTCTCGTTAAAACGATGCGTTCGTAAAAAAAAAACCCCCAGAAGTCTTTCAATGACGATGACGATACACACAGGATTTTCGTTAACGCGCGGAGAATGCAAAATAAATGATGTGCCAATTTCGGACGATTGTAAAATGTGTCTAGCATGAACACAACTCCTGTGTCTGAAATTTTAACGATCCGTGCTGAGCTGCTGCGATTTCGGACGATACGTATATGCGATGGCTGGCGCTCGATATCGAACTAACGAAGACAAGAGACAAAAGCCAAGAGAAGAACGGATTGAAGCATATAGAAAATGCAGCGGAGCACGTCGTTCTAATTTTATTTTCAACGAAGCGTTGTCTGCGCTCTAGTGCATTGAAAGCGGGAGAAAAATGAAAAATATCGATTATAAGCGCCGAGACGAAAAACAGAGAGCGACGATAGTGAGACGATCTTTCCCAACGCGATAATGAAGCACACATCCATTTGCATGCGGAAGTGTGTCTCTGAACGAGAACTTCGCAGGCACGTCTGAAATTTTGCTCTTTTCGGACGATGCAGCAGTCGTCAGCAAATCATCCAAATGTGCTAACCGAGTATAATATTTTTATGCTATAAATTTTATTTTATACCGAAAAATAAAATTTCGTAAAAAATAACTACGGTAAACAAAATTCGGGTCACATAGCTTAGCTAATCTCTCCGAACAAAGCCAAATCCCTCGCTCCATCTCGCTCGATCGTAATTAGGGTCGATAGGTTGGTACACTCTGCAATCATCGCATTATTTCCAAACGGTTTACGTCACTTTTAATAATACACCGCATCTGCGGCTGCGGCATACGAGTGCGACATACGCGTGGCTAGACTAAATTTTACCGAGGCTAAATTCCGATCCTCTCGTTTAATTTTTTTCTCTTGCATTGAATTATTTTACTTTATCTGTGCAATTTTTCGAGAGGCTTTTATAATTGATCGGAAGATAGGCACTTATAGCGTTCGGTTATTAATTCAACATATTTCGCGCTGTGCGTATATACTGCGCACTCTATCATTTATAAGCGCCAAGAGTGCACATAAATCAATGCAGCTAAGTATCGAGAATGAAATGAGAATCAGTGCGACTCGATATATTTTATGCGCAAAAAAAGCAAGGATTATCATCGAATATCTGCTATACGACTTCGGAATGCATTAAACGTGCAGAGATAGCGAAAGAGCTTATTGTTTCCATACACATAATACGCGTATACGCGCGAAAGAGAGAAAGCTAGAAAATTTCATTGCGGCTTAACAGTTTGCAGCGCAGAGAGAGAGAGGGAGAGAGTATGGCGTACAGTGCAGCATCCTTGAACTTTGGGATAACTCGATTTTCATTGAAGTACATAAAGAGGCCGTCATAAAGCTCTCTCTTTCTCTCTTCCGCTCTCTCACTATTCCTCTCTCGCAAGGTCGACCACCGCAATAAGCTTCGATATTATGAGATTTTTATATACGCAGCCAAGCACGCGCGGACCAGTGCGAAATTCCGTGCGATAGATAAACGGAGCGTTTATTCCTTTTATTATTTACGATTTATAAAAGTCGTCGTGCGCCGAGATATAAAAGATAGAAATTTGCTTAACTTACCGCAAGCTTGAGGAGTCGCTCGGAGGCTTTGGCCACGTCCATATTCTGAAACACAAAACGAATATCGCCTCTGTAGTAGATGTACATCCACATGGGTCACACACAAAGTTCGGAATTACATTAATTTTCCTTATACAACAGTGTGTAACTGCACGAGAATGGCAGCATAAAGGTATGCCTAAAAGGCATACATAAAGACGAGCTGAATGTGTGTCTGTGTGGGCGTGTATGTGCGCGAGTGTGTGAGTGTATATACATGTATACATAACCAAAGTGCACATCGAGGGTAAAGGCTTTATGCGCACTACATCGAGAGATAGAGGCAAAACGAATTAGGAGTAACACGCTCAGAATGGATCATGGAATATTAAGGTGAAAGTTTATAATTAAATACGCCCGGCGTATGCGCGTGGGTGTAGGTGGATGAGTGCGCCACACACACATTTATACATACATACGTACATGTGGATTGCGTCTAATGCATGGGTGAATTGCTACGGTAAATTATACGAACGTGTGTGGTGGTTTTGCCACAGGACGCGCAGCACTGCAATAGCTATGTAAGCTTTTTTGGCTCATTGCACGTTGTGTGCTTTGTGTACGACTCGCGCACATAAGGCCAACAATTCATGCTAACTCGACGCAGCTGCCGACGTAACGTTGCGCGCATATCGATGATCACTGCATCCGCATCCAAGATGGAAAACAAAAAAAACAACAACTTTCGTAGAAATAAATAAAGTCCAAGAGGTATTTTCCTTTCTTTTTTCTTAATCTATACCTTGGTCTAATTTAATTCCGCTGTCTCGTCTTACTCCCTGCATCTCGCGAAAGTTTTCCAAACGCGGGGCGAGTGCGCGCTTGACTAGATGCAATAATACTATCGAGTGCGCAGAAAGAAAAACCGCCTCGGAAGCATCAAATTCCTCAGCCAACAACAATGCTTCGTGTGCCATACAACCCCTCTCGCCATATACACATACAGATATATAGTATACGCGCGTCGAGAGTACGAGGGTAATAAAAAAGCCAGTAGATTCAATTAGCACCTCTCACTCCACTTTTCTGAGAGCCACTACTTCTCTAACTGTTGCCGTCAATTAATTAAAGCCATTCGCGAGGCAGTACTTACACTATATAAGACGTTTTATACCCCCATCCCCGCCACTCATCGCGTTGTGTGTGTGTGTCTCCGGCGCGACGACATTCTCATTCGAACGTGTACTCGCGTAGCCCGGCGCGATGTCGAGGTTTTTACTCTACCTCAAGGTCGAGTGTAGGTATAGTTGAGGGGAAATAAAAAACTGCTTCAACCGAGTTGAGTATTCAATTCCAACACCTTGACCGATAGTTATTTTTAATTAGACAATTACATTCTTGTTATACCTGCGCAAGATTCGCGAGTAACTGAAAAATATCCCACAGTTTTGCCAGCGAGTGTTGAAAACGTTGAAGGAAAAGGCATAGCGACTTACAAAGAGCTTCGAATATAAAGCATAGCGCAGCGCTCTTCATTCCCGTAGAAGCTTTTCTCAAGTGCCTTTTAATTATATTTATCTTGTCACATCTCCATCTTGGTGCTCTATATACACACAAAGATATAAAAGCCTCGTCATTTGAATTTGCTGAAAAGTACGAGTTCTCGCTTTCTTTCTCTTTCGCACATTCGTCTCTTTCCCCTCGACATACATAGATACACTAACACATTTCTATTATACGCGCGTATATATTATATATAAGGTATCTTTGAGAGATGCAAAGATTTACATCAGCTCGACCCTACGCCTTGGTAATTGAAATAACACGAGGCGATAATGCGCGAACGATGAGAAAGAGGAGCTGTGAGCCAAGGAGAATCGTAAAGCTCCTTACCGTCTCGTTGACAGACAGGCCAATTTTTTTGTCAACCCGTCCCAAGACGCGCAAAAAACGGAGAATCAGATCTTGAGTGCTTTTTCTCTCTTCTCTCCTTCCTTTTTTGCTCGACCTTCTTTTGAAAATGTGTTTTCTTGTACTTTTGCATTAACAGACGGACAAGTAACAGTGGACTATAATAGCTCGAGTGCAGGCGATGTGCAATCTATATAACGCATATCTATATATAGAGAGACAGCAGAAACACCTGGAAACAGTAGTGGCAAATGTTTGCCATGCAGATAGCATCATAAACACGAGAGAGCAAACGTACGTGCTTATGATCGCGCATCTCGCCGAGCTATAATAATGCAACATCAGCAGCACGCGCACATACAGCCAGACCCGCGCGCTCGCTCACGCCTGCATAGATACAATATGCAATCGATAAACGCTTGTATATACATTTCACAGGCGTGGACATCAGCGATGCAGACGCGCACACATATCTTTCGGCCCCAAATGCAACTGCCTTATGTATACTATAACCGCACTCACGCTTGGCTTTTGTAATATTGTGACAGTTTCGAAGAAAAATTGACTGCACGCGGTGGCGGTGTCGAGAGGCATGAGCAATTTTTTCGTATATTTCGGAGTGAAAGAATTCGAGGTGTATAAAGATCGACGCCCCACCGAACGTCAAGGAGAATTTTTTTAATGTATATATTTCAGATGAGAAACGAGGCTTGAACTTTACAGGCTTTTTTATGGACGCTGATCGTGAATTTCAATACACATTTTGGCTTTTGAATAGAAATGAAGACGTACGTATAGAGTGTGTGTGTGTGCGTATGTAAACGGCAGCCGGGGAATTCAACAGCTACTGGGGCATTTTATTATATCGCGGCACTGGAGACTCCATTCGATTCGAAGAATGAAATCGTTGAAAAATTTCATACGCGCAAGTGAAAAAAATGAAGAATATGCGAAAATTTTAATTCACCTTGCGCGCGCGTTATTTTTGCGGCTGCACGCCGAGAAAAGAAGATAGTGTTTATAATGACGACGCGATGATGATGATGCATAAGCAGTAAAAAGCCGAGCGTGACGCAGCACTTTTTTCGTCGAGGAAAAGTGTGCGGAGAGCAGATAATAAAAAATTATTCCGATCCAAGCCTTTTTTTCTCGCTAATCATACTTAAAATTCTGAAATATGCGCGAACAATAACTCACAGCGTGATTTATGATAATGCAGCAATGTCAATGTCATAAATATATTTTACGTTTGAATATTCTGTTCGTGCAAGGCACATCGCTTATTCATTTGAATTATTCTTGCTGATAAATTGGAAATACAGCGATACTCTCTAATTAGTATTTCAATAATTACTTCCCTTCAATTAAAAATTAACCCCTAGAATACGCGAGATTGCGAATCAAGCTGTGGTAAGGAACAGAGAAAATAAATCATTAATTCTCATTAGCTCTCGAAGACAGATACATAATGAAATTTTGATATAAAAATATTAACTGATCCGCTAAAAAGTTTGTATCGATCGACAAAGAGCCAAACGACGTCAATGGACATTTAAGAACATCATTTGCTTTATCGGCCGTTGAGTGCAGAAAAAGCGACCTGAATTCCACCGCCACCGCATAATACTACACGAAATGCGTTGAGAGGAATGTCGCCCACACGAAAAAAATAATGATGAAAAAAAAATTCTTGGGCTTCTAGATTCATAATAAAACTAGTGCTTTGGAAGTACATTCCTCTATACTGTTTCTTTTTACTTTCTAGCCAAAGCTTTTTTCGGTTACCAATGGTTGTACGTGAAATGACTTCGTTTGCTAAAAGTTGAATAAAAAAATTTCCACCTCTTTTTTTCGTTATTTGGCTGCCCATTTCCAGAATTTATAAAAACTTTTCACGCATTCATTGAAGATTGAGAATAGTCTAGTCCTCTCCACCTACGTGTATTATTTCGAGTAGGATTTTTTCCATCTGTGTGCAGAAACGTGGAAGGAAGTATTTTTACTCTTTTCCTCGTGGATTGTCTTCAGCGGTACTTGCACTGAAGTAAGAAGAAAACATGTTGGACTCGCAAAAGGAAAGAGAATTAAGGTGGGCTCGGTAACAAGTTGATGGAAAATCGATACAATCAATATTTTATCCATTTCGCAAAGTCAATGGATTGTGCCAAGCAACACGCCGTACATACGTATATATAGAGAGCATGCTAAAGACGAGACAGGTCGTTTTCGTAAAAATCCCGGAAAACGATCGATTTTATATACGATCTTTACGCGCTCCCATGGGGGAGGGGGACAAGCTGCGAGGAGCGAAGCGAGAAAAGAAGCTCTCGCTCGTCGGTGTCTTGTTCTTACAAACGATAAGCTATATCGTTCTTTCTTTTTTGCCCTTTTATTCAACGCTCGATGCGACCTCTTTTTCTCTTCTTTTTTCTCCACGTACTCGATGCGGATGATGCTCGGTAAGCGTATGATACTGTCTGCAAGTACGTATTTTCCATTTTTTTCTTCATCAATACAAAATCTCATTCAGTTTTATGCGAAAAAAATGTACTTTTACGCAAAGTTAATACTTCCTGCAATTCGTCGCGATAAATTTATTTAATGCCAGCGTAGTAAGCAACAACGTCAGTGGTAACGTGGTTTTCAGCTTGTTCTCCAGCCATTATGTTTCTCGCTCTCTCTCTCTCTCTCTTTCTCCTCGCATACACATACTCTCACTTACTCCCTCGCTCGCTTCTCTTGTACACTGGAATTGTAATGGAGTTGTTAGGCTTTAGAAACTTTTGAATTTCACGATTAGACTCTCTCTCTCTCTCGCGCGCGCGCGCGCTTGTTCCTACATAGCAGATTTACTCGTGCAGCGCGCGGCTCACCGGGGGCTGCTCGTGGGTAGGGAGAGAAACAAGTTATACGCGTTATGTGTTGCATTGACGTACAAATGATTGCCACCCCCGCGCTTGCGAGCCGGCTAGAAGTAGTATAAGGAGGATTAAATTGCGCGGCGAAATCGCGAGACTGAGAGAGAGAGAGAGAGAGAGAGAGAGTGAGTGAACCTGGTGGTACATAAAGTACTGAGCCTGAATGACTGGCTCGGCTTGTTAGAAAGTACTTGGGCTACGCTGACACTTTCATACGAGTTTGCTCACAGCCATGAAAATGTAAAAGAGAATGAGCGAGTGGCTGTATGTGCTTGCGAGAAAGTCAGCTGAGCGTTAATTATTGTTGTTCGCGTGCCTCCATGCCTGTGGATATATCAAATTTATTTCCATTTGCGGATTAAAATGATTTGCAGAATCTTACGACGGAAGAGCCAAAAAGCATCGTTACTTAAAGACTATACGGGCGTTTGCGCCAAGCTCAATGGTCAGATTCGTCGTCAGATGTATATATCACATACGATTGACTTTTATTGTCGAGGACGAGCGGGACGTGTTACAGCTAAATTCGCTCGAGATCCATTAAGAGAGTCGCACGTTTTGCTGATGGTAAATTTTCACGGGCGCAGCTCGCCCGCAAATGTGTCTGGCCATAACCATCGAGATCCGTGCGAGCTTGATTCACGGCGTTCGATTTGTCCGGGCTCGAGCTTTACGCATCGAGCTAAAACTAATTCCCATTTTGGTGCGTGTGTGCGTTCGTGTGTGTGTGTGTCCATGCGATGTATAATGAATTTTTACGATGATAAAATGGCCGAGACGTAAAAAGCTCTTATTCTACTTACGCTGAAGGGTATGAGGGAATTCTTCACCGAGGGCACCATCCACTGCTGGAGCAGCGACATAACGACTTGACAGCCCACAACGACCTCCAGGATGCGTTTGATTAAAAACCTGCGGAGCAAAGTGACAACAAAAAATAAGGCTAAGATAGTAAAAGAGCTCCCGCGGATGATATTATACCGAGTGAGTGAGAGAAAAATTTCGAGCCATTATCATCTTTTCTGCGGTAATATTCCGCGCACGAAGGGACTCCATGAAAATTCTAGCTAAATTTAATAATTCCCACGAGAGACGCGCGCGTTATTTGCGGCGAAATTTTTATATCTCTAAGTACGTACGGGCGCGCGCGCAGGGTCTCGGGTGCGCGCGCGAAAAAAGCTCAACGACGTAAGTAGCTCGCTTGGATCGCTCCAAGGCTGAAAGGGGAAATGTATCATGCAGGTACAATGCAATGCGCGCCCGAGCCGAGGTAGCTGAGAAAGGGAAAGAGAGTGAAGTAAAGCAAAAGGGGGATGCTCAAATCGAATACTGTCGCTGTCTCGTACTTGAAATTCCGTACGCAGAAGGGCATTCAAGATAGTTCATCCTTACCACTTGTGGGCAAAGAGAAGCCGGGATTAGATTGGTATTGGGAGAGGAACTGCTACTGCTACGTACAGCTCTCGAGTCCGACTGTACACGCGGATTCTTTCTTTCTTTTTTTTTTGTGTGCCACCGACGCGCGCGAGTATGAATGGGACATCTCGTGCGAGAGTGGTAGCGCCGGTGTAATGCATCAAGATTTACTTCCGAGTCTTATACACGGAGAAATATTTTATTATCGAGCTTATTATGTCTTGGGTGAGCTCTATCAATGTATAAAAAAGCTCGCTCGGGAAATTGAGTTATAGATGTGTAGCGCGTTCCATTGATTGCCAGCTGCAGCCCATCGTACAGAGGAAACGCGCGCGTATTAATTTAAAAGGCTTAGAGTAAAAGAATGAAATACATAAACAAAAGTACGTTTCACGCGACTAGCTCTCTCTTGCCTGCTGCCACTGCCTCTCACTCGCTCGCGCTATGCAGTTTCATAATCAAGTTTAATGAAAGCGAAATATTTTCCGAGTGAATGAATAAGTACACAGCAGCGCGAGTGAGAGCGCGCGGGTGACGGCAGCCCAACAAGAATGAACTTCTGCTGCTGCATGCGGTTTTGAATAATAGAAAAAGCTTAATTAACTATGAACGATGAAGGGTTGTGTGTGAGCGCGAGAGCACGTGCATATATAAATACAGGCAGCGTTTTATTCGCTAAGAGAGTGAGAGTGCGAGAGAGGAGGAGGAGGAGGGAAGAAGAAAAATTAGTTAACGCTACTTTAATTAATGAATCTAGAGTAAAACAAAAAGCTACGTAGCGGCACAAGCCAGAGAGAGCATATAATAAATCTCATTTCATTCAAAGTCTCCTAGTCTCTCTTTTCCTTTCTCTCGGTACCTCGTCAGTTCCTATCTGCAATAAAAAAAAAATATACACGTGTATACCTCTTGCGTATCCTTTGAGTCCGTGGAAAATTTAATTCATAGCACAGAGTCGGCGCCAGAATGTAGTAGTAGAGGTCGGACAGATTCAGGTTGTCCGGATATTGCACTAGAGGAGCAGTTGCGGCTGCAGAATTGCCGGTGCTGCTGCTGCTGTTGTTGCCGCCGCCGCCGAGGCTGTTGCTGCTGGTGTTGATGCTGCCGTCGCCGCCGTCTGTCTCGTGTCTCGTTTCATCCGACTCGCAGCCGTTTTGTTTTGCCTCCGAAGCTAGAAATTAAGTGAGTATAGACACGTGCATACAGTAGGTATAATTATCAACTCCACCCAGACGCAACCCGCTCATTTGACGGTATACCGGATGGCGTTTTTTATTGTTTTTGAAAAAAAGAAAAAAAATGAAAAAAACAAATCATCGTCGGTAAATATAATCGCACGAGAGACGCGTTGCGACGCGAAGCTTCGCACTCGGGGTGCACAGGAGATGCTCGCGGAAGGCGTTCGAGCGCGTTTAATTAATTACTCTCGCGCCTCGATTCTTCAATGGATCAGCGTTTTAATTAATTAGAACGCGTTCGCTCAGTCTAGCTCTCTTTTCATATAAACCCCTTTCCGGCGAACAAGCGCCCGCTTATATATACGCATGCTCTCGCAGCGGCAGCAGCGCGTCTGAC
Organism: Trichogramma pretiosum; assembly: GCF_000599845.2. Classification (NCBI taxonomy): domain Eukaryota; kingdom Metazoa; phylum Arthropoda; class Insecta; order Hymenoptera; family Trichogrammatidae; genus Trichogramma; species Trichogramma pretiosum. The sequence continues at coordinate 4,296,332 of NW_019641687.1, forward strand.
TCGAGCCTGGCCTTAACTACTTCCTCCTTTTTTATTCTCGCTGGCCAAATTACTATAATCTCGTGCACATGAACGTAGGTGCATTGCGTTTCTCTGCTGCTGCTGCTGCTGCTGTTTCGCGAACATCGATCAATTACCGCTAACGAGTTAACGAGTTTATCTGATTTATGCACGCAGAAATCCTATGCATCGTAAATATACACAAAAGCTACGAGGCGCCAACGGTATGTATACTCTTTCGATGGAGTCGACTCTCTCACCTGCACTCGCGCAGGAACGAGCTCGCTGCTGCCCATCTGTACACATACGTGCGAGTAATCCAATTCCTCGGAATTAGCAATGTGTAAGCCTCTTAAACCTAAATACTCGGACCAGATGTGGGTGTGTGTCTGGTGTGTGTATGCGAGTGTGTAAGCACGAACTCGTGACATCCGAAAGTTAAAAGACTTGTCTGAACACAGCTAAGATTGACCTGCGCCCCTTGGCAAACTTCCATGTTCCATATCGACTTTTCCTTTTTCTATGAATCAAGGCGCCGCCGCGGTTTTTCTCGATGTAAATTTACTCATGAAAAATTCAATATAAATTTGCAAATCCGCGACGAGAACGGTGACGAGGGCGATGCTATTTTATCAAAATTAGAGACAAGCGCTACAATAACACGCTCGAATTCAACCAGTTCAAATAACCCCCAAGAGAGTGTGAGCAAAGAAAGCTGATTACAGTCAACGTGGGGATTGAAGCGCGAGCAAGCAAAAAAAGATAATATTTAAATATCACCAAGGTAGCTTGCGGAGGAGCTGGGAGCTACTGTCTGCGGCCAATCGGTTTAGTCTTAGAATCCCGAGCGCAGTTCCCATTGTGCTCATTCGCCTGTGCGTCGCTACTTAATTTGCTCTACCCTGCTCGTTGCACATTTCCTATTTTCGACGACGAAGACGAGACAAGGGAAAACGATAAGACTATAGTCGCGAAAACTGGCAGCAAAAATTTTCTTTTTTTAATACGCTCGCCATGGGTTGAAAATGTCTTGGCTGACGGAAGGTGGTTTGAGAGCAGCGCTACTTCTATTTTAAGAAAGCTGGTGTAAATATAATACCTCTGAGGGCTGTTTTTCTCGCCTTTCTTGCGAGAAAGCAAGTTTTTTTAATCGATATTTACAAGCGCTATGAGGAAAGCAGCTCGTTTGTTTTTTTCAACGAGTTTTAGCAAGTTCCGAAGCTTATATTCGAATTTGTTCTCAGTTTCAATTTTCACTTTTCAAATAAGAAAGAACTCATCGCGCGCCACACTAGTCCAAACGAGTGCTACTTTTCAACTTTTATTATATAGCCTACACTATAATACTTTTGTGGCCAAGCGGAGTATTGGACGAACGGGGCAAGATTGCCAAAAAGTAGTTCGGTCAACAGTCGGCCACCGCCTCTCTCGCATACTGTACGCTCGTGGCGATAAATTAATTTCTTTCGGCAGTTTTATTGGCTCGTGCGAGTGATGCGAAACTAAATAAAATAATGCAAGAAGAAATAGTCCCACGATATAAAATGTTTTCGCAACGCAACGAGCGCCTCGTGTCTTCTTTTACCCGCGAAAATATACGACTCTTCCAAGTGGAAAATCTTATATACCAGACAACAAACGGAATGGAAGGAAAAAAATGTAATACCTTGTACCCTTGTATATATTTTTAAAATATATAAGAAAAAAACGAGGAAACACTCGAATATATAATATTGTTTCGCGTGTGGTTTATGCAATACATATATGCAACAGCAGTCGTGTGTGCGTGCGTTGCGACGAGACTGAAGAGTTTCGTGTATTATAACGAGGAATTTTCGTTGTTTCTCTTTTGCGACTTTTGCACGCATCGAGTGGATGTTATATATGTTCGAGAAAGAGACAGAAAGGGAGAACAACGAGTATGTAAAAAATTTATGCTCACAAATGTATAAAGCTGTCAACGTAACTCGACGTTGAAATTGACAATTTTTGATTACATTTTCTAAAAAATTAAACCTTTTTTTTATCGAGTTTTCTTACGAAAATAAAATTTGCGACAAATTTATAGTTGAAACTTATTTATCGGAGTAAACCCGTCCTCAGAGAGTAATTTCGAAAATTCTAATTTCACCGCGGTAAGATTAGATCTTTTGATGTCGGATTGACGTACTACGACACAAAAAATGATCAATGTAAAAATTATGCCACTGGGAGCTGAAAAAGTACGCGATATAAAAGAGAGTTATTTCTGTATACTGATAATCTGGCTGGAGAAGATTTTTAATCAGAAGCAAGTGAAGAAAAGTTTTTCTCTGCCGAGTAACACGTGCTCGTGTATTATTCGCGCGAATAACGTGTCGCATAGCGACGCGTATGGAGCAGAAGAGCTACAAGAAATGAAAAATAATCTGGCATCAAGAGGTCGAGTACATAGGGCAAGAGTGGATTTTTGGCACCCTATCAACATTTACAGTTGCAGCCAGTACACGAAATTTTGCCGGGTGCACTTATTACGATAAAATCCAACTGCAGCTACAAGATGTTTTTCGTTCTTCAACAGTTCTTTGCCGAAAATCATACGTAGCTTCATTTTTAAGCGATTAAAAAGAAGACGCGCCGGACGCTTTAGGGTCGTCCACGCCAAGTTAAACAAGTTGCAGAGGAAAAAGTAAGCGAGAGATTTCGGTTACAAGAGTTTCGGGAGTAAGTAGGGAAAGTCATCGAGGCAAACGAGTGTTTGGCACGCGAGAAAGGCAGCAGCAGCAGTAGTGGCTTGCAGCACGGTGGCAGACGCCTTATGCCAGTCCAAGATTTTCCCCTCGCGCCGTCGCCAACAGAGAGATCGACCCGCCTACACAGGAAGCAGCTGATATTACTCGGAGAAAGAGAGATTGCTTATTGAAATTTCGCAAAGAGACGTTCGAGCTCGTGCATGCATATACATAGTTGGCGCGTAATTGAGCGGTGTAGCTCTTGCTTGCAGTGCGCCGGGCACATGTATCACGACCGAACGAGAGCAATGGGTCGATTAGAGCGGCGGCGATTCGGTGGCGGTGGCGGCGGCGGCGGCGGCTCAAAGCTCTCCCACGCTGCAGGGGAAAATTTAAATAATCGATATTATATTCTTGCCTGTGCTGCAGCGCTAGACAAGTGTTCGATTCGATGGGAAATAGAGGCAAGCCATACAGCGAGATCGGCAGTTAAATTGCCCGGAAATTATCTAGCCACGCGAGCGTTCAGCTTTCGCTTTATACATAATATCTCGCTACTACTACCATGTGTCTGCAGTATGTGTGTACGTGTGTGTGCAAATATCCTCTCGTCCGCTAGACGCATCAAGCACTGCTCACTGCTGCTGCTGCTGCTGCTGCTACTACTACTACAACTGGAGGGAAAGGGGGCCGAGGGCGTTTCAAAAGCTCAAGAGCTATATGCCAAAGAAAGAGAAAGTATTTCCATTATATTTTCAATAAAGATACTATATGCGCATTGTAAGCTCTCGACTGTAGTGCATCGAAAGCTCCTATATACGCGAGCTTGTACAGCATTCATGCTGTTTATTGGTTCTCGTGCAGCGAAATGAGAACCGAGCTTGACTGCACAGTATATTAACAGCGTTGATTGCACAAAGTCCGCGCGATGGAAATATATATTTCCATCATTGCGGTGGAGTTGGGATTTTGAAAATTCGGCCCAGCTCGGACTCTGTACTGTACACCCTATATACGTGAGCAGCGATATGCAAGTCAATTTGCGCGCATCGTTGAACTTTTGCGATTGTCTACTGCCGCCGCTGTATCGGGGGCAGGGCGCAAAATCCAATAGTCGCGTCGGCGGTCATGTCAAATGGCCAAAACTTACCGTGAAGATCGGTGTAGCTCAGCGACTGCCTTCGAAGTCGTCCCTGTGATTGATTATTGTTCTTGGCCGCTCGGCACCACATATTCACTTGCACGTAGGACCACAGCTTGAGAAAGAGTATGGCGTACAGCATGCAGACGTACATGGCTCCAACTGCAAAGATATTAAATTCAGCGTTAACGTCGAACAAAGTAAAGAAAGTTTAATCATTGTGTTGTGTATTTCAATATTTTTCATCTTATCCCATCAAAATGCGGAGAAAGTATGTGTTCAAGTACTTTGTTGAATTATTTTGTAAAATAAAGTTCGCAACATCGAACTCTCAGATTAACAATTAAACTGACAGTAATTAAAGAAATTCGAATTGTAGAGTCGCGGAACTAGCAGCAGACGATGATTGAGTGAAGAGAAGAGGGGTTTTTAGCCCTTTTAAATGTCAGCTTACAAAGTCCATTAATCCGAGAGCTTCGCGCGCGGCGTTGTACAGAACAAACAAAGCAATTCGCTGGCAGAATTTTCCACGCTCTATAATTACGCAAAAATGTACGGCGAAACGCAGTTGTGTGTCGGCGGGTTGGGCTGTATCGAGGCGAGTTGTTGGCGGGAGAGCCGCACTGTGCGCGCAGCCACCGATATATATCGGCCCTTTTGAAATTTTAATGTCTATATATGCATGCGCGATGCGTATAATATACAGTATACGTGTGTGTGTACGCTCTCTCTTGCGACCGGTACAGCAGAGTACAGAGTATATATCACAGAACTGCGCATAGCCGCACACACGCAACTGATTCCATTGAAGAATAACCTATTATTCGCAGCTTGCGCGCGGCCGCTCGCAAACGTCCATTATAACGCGGAGCGTGTAATTCCAGCATAAAAGCTACAACTGCCTGGTGCGCAACTATTACCCACCGTTACCCCCGCGTCCGTTCGGTTCGCTCGTGAGCATATACGGAGAAGTAAAAGCAATGAAAAAAAAAAACAGATTCTTGTTCGTATGTATAATGGGCCGAGGGATACAGAGTAAACGTCAATTTTCTATACCTGCTCGACTACGGCTACGACGACGACGACGACGACGACGACGATGTTCTGATGCAATATTAGAGAGGTAGTTTTGAAATTGCAGTCGCGTGCTCGGCGCGAGTGATGTGTTCGGCTGCATATATATGTGCGCCGCACACCCACACAAGTACAAACGTAAGATGCGGCGAGGGGTAGTTGACTGACTCGTATGTGTATGTATATAGCGTAGCAGCTAGCACGAGCATAGAAGAAGGCATGAAGAAGCGCATGCTGATGGTAAACGAGGAGGGTTGCTTCGCGTGTATTATATGTGCACATACACTGCAGCGGCGGTAGCAGCCGAGGCAACGGAGGCGCGCTATATATACCCTATATACGAGGGGATGAATGCTCGCCTAATGGATGGCAATTTATGACCCGAATGTGCTGAGAATATTTCACTGATTTTTGACGATTATCCCTCCTCTGCACACACCGCTACTCTCGCCTCGTGATCCATACGTATATCGATGGAAAGGAAAAAAAAGGGGGATAACTTTGAGCTCGCACGAACGTTATCTTAATACAAAGGCGCAAAAAATAAGTCGAAGAAGGCGCAGAACGTTGCTCGAGCGGTGATATCGAGAAAAGAAGATGGATTTATTAGCGCCGTAGCGGACTAGTAGCCACTCTACGTATACAGGATAATAGGCAAATGGCCTGTTCCTACCTATACCTACCGCTATATAGAGCAAATCCATCCACTAAGCATAATCCATACATTCATGCTATATAGAAAGAGCTTGAGAGAGCGAGAGAGAGTTATGAGGGCGTTTACCAATTTCGCAGAGCAATTGATTTGCGGCGGCCTATACGCCTGCACACAGGACTTAATTCGATTGAATTTCCCGGCACTTGGCCTATGCGTACGTACGCGCCGGTCTGTAAATTGAGCTACTATACTCGCATTAATGCGTTTCCTCCTATTCCTCTACCTCTCGCGAACCGACAATCTACGTCTCGAGTCATATTTTTCAACCTTAAGGCCACGCGCAAAACTTTAAAGATTGACATTGAATAATCGTTTCGAGCTTGGCTTCGATCGGGCTCGACCAATTTTTCAGAACGCGTTTCATGTATGAAGCGCAATTCAGAGAATTTTCCGCGAGCGCGAGGATAAAAAAGGGCGAGCGCAAAATCCCCCTTCTACTAAACGATATTCCTTAAAACTATACATTTTTTTCCAACAATGTATGAAAATCCTTGCTGGCTGCTTCTGCCGAGCTCGAGCAGTACATCCTCGGCTGCGCCTAGGTGCGCTCAAGCCGCACACATCCTACTACTAAACCACACCACTTTCACAGTATAACCGCAACGTGGCTTTCTGCCCTCGACATTAATAAACCAAGTCTGCACTCGTGCGTGTGTATCTCCGCGAGTGTGTGTACGTGTGTACGAGCGAGAAGTCTGTATGTATGTGTGTCTGTGCGCGCACAGTGGCAGCAGAGTACCACAGCTAAAGAAATGTGCTCACCCTCCGTGTGCACGAGCTTCATTGTTGTAAAATGTTCAACATAGCGTAGAGAAAGAGAGAGAGAGAGAGAGAGAGAGAGAGAGAGAGAGAGAAAGAGAGATAGGAGAAATGCATTTTTCCAAGCCATACAAGACAGCGCGTATAATACAGTGAACGTGCAACGGCGCCGGCAGAGGGTGAGAAAAAATTTATATATAGCTGCAAAAAAATCGACTCCGAGTATATGCCCATTCGATACACATACGTGCGAAACGAGAAAAAATTATTCCTGATACCAGCGGAATAGCTTAGAGCCGTGTCAGCTTCTCGCCTTACCGACGCGCACACACGTGCATACGTATTGTTGCAATGCGAACAGGATTAACTCAGTCGCAGCGTATTTTTCCCAGTTCATCAGTCAGACCGCAGCCACATGTTTTTTCATTAAACAGATCCATCGTTTAAAATTACATTACTTTTCACACGTATTTTTAGGTACAAAAAAGCGGACTCTATTTATAATGAAATTTGATATTCTTTTACTTGGTTAGAAAAGTCCATTTTATTAATAATTTTTGTGTAGCTTTAATGCAATCTTACTCAAGGTACGTGTAATCTACTTCAAAGTACATTGCTATAATCGCGGAAAAGCACGACTATCAGCCTGCGGCTCGATTACTCTAGGAACGCAATAAAACGTGATACACGCACATATATTATTTTACCGAGTATAACGTTTGGCACTGTCATTTCTTGGCACGAGACTTTGGTTGTCGCAAGCTCGTGTTCAGTCGCTAATGCACATAAGTTAGAAAGCGCAAAGTTCGAGACAAATCGTCGTTGCAACGGAGTTTAGAATGCAGTTATTTGTCTATCACACTGCTGCTGGTGTTACGTGACAAAATCCATAAAGAGCGCTTCATCGAAAGTAAAGATATCCAAGAAATACCAGAGCTCGAATGTCCGGATTGCACCGAGTCACATATGCGCGTTAAAGTTTTCGCAGCTAGTATCCCGAATACGTACCAAATTGATAACATCCCACGCAACGCTGGGACTGCAGTGCGGCATACGTAGTCGAGAGAAATTTCCCGCGAATCCGAGACGCTATTTCGAGAGATCAAGAGATTTCGATTTGTATCGTATAGGTCGCGAAACATATTTGCCCAACTGCGCTGGATATAAGAATTTACAGTTTTTTTGTTGTTGTTGTTGTTGTTGTACAAAAACGTAGGTGTGTGATGCAGCAGCCGGCAGAGGTGCGCAGACGCCGAGCATACAGGCACGTAGATTAAACGAGAACACGCAGAGGAAACATAATGGAAATCTGATTTGTCAGCGTTACCCCGCACACCCCAGTCGACATGTGTATTATATATACGAGTATGAGGTATATACACGGGGGCGCGCGCGCGAGAGAGAAAGAGAGAGAGCGAGGCTACATACCGATACAGGCGCGAGCGAGAGTGGATCGTTATCCCGCGCGCTCTCATCGCAACGGCCTGGTGGTATTAATTGCAACCCAATTAGCTTCCATTACCATGGCTGCTAGCAGCAACAGCAACAGCAGCCCCGTGTACATCTCGCTTTGCTCGAGCTACATGCAAGAGTACATATCACGGAGGGCTGGCGCGCGCTACGTGTGATGCTCGCAGCTTCTTCCGTGCTAAAGGATTACCGCATCGCAACTTGTGCCTGCATATGTATGTGGCTGCAGGACTAAACAAACTTTTGATAATACTTGTTATGCAGTTTGGAAGTCCATTTGCTATTCAGCCTTTTAAATATCTTTGAATAAATTTGGCTTTTCAATGTTTCATGGGGTTTTTGGATAAAATTATACACTTTTTTCAAATGTAGAATAAACATATGTATCGCGGTAGTACTTATTCCTCGCGTTGCATGGAACCTCGTTTTTTAGGATTTAAAAGTTATCTTGAAACAAAAAATGAATTAACCCGTTGCTACGACTTCTATAAATAATTTGGTAATTCAAATAGGATCCTCAAAAAAACTCTCTACGGAGCGAGGTTCCATGCAACTCGGGAAATAAGAGCTCCCCTAATATAATATATGCATGCTGGAACCACAGCTGTAGAAGACAGGCTAATTCGATATTGCTTAAGAGCTTCGCAATATCCTTGCTTGTGAAGTGGCCGGCGTACTTTTTGTCGTCCGCGCTAACTACCATCGAAAATCGCAAACTGATTTTGCTACGAGGTGTACCACACGAGCTCGCGCCACTGGAGAATCGGCCAAGGGAGCTTTTCATGAGCGACGAGAAAGGCCTGTCTATGCGTAAATCTGCGGTCTGCTGCGCAACTCTTTGAGCGCAAAGTTTACCTGTCGTTTGGACAGCAGTGACACGAACATTACCCGTGGCGGCCCCGTTGTGTTTGCTACAAGTGCAGAGCCTCCGGACAAAGTGAATAAACAAAGTCGCGAGGAAAAATATCGCGAGTAAACGATAACAATGCACTTGGAGCGGCCCGGAGTAACGGATAATTTTCGCATGTGCAATGCCCTACGGCACTTGTACGTATACGCGAGAAAACCAATTTTCGGGGGGCCTCGGCCGTGCCACCTAATTTCGAATGGATTATCCGTGCTGGAAACGAGACTCCGCTGCCGCTGCTGCTGCTTCTGTTGCGTTACTGCTCTCTCTCTCTCTCTCGCACTTTGAAGGCACAGGAGGGCCGTTGGCTCGCCTTGGCATAGCTAGTTAAACCTAACAGGTTGGCTAGGCTCCAAAGCGTCTTCCATATGTAAATACTCGAGAGCTGCTTATATACACCATCCGCGCACACGTGTAGGTGTGATATGACTGTACGCGTGTGTGCGAGTGCCAGCGAGGCTATACTACCTTTGTATAATGGCCATGAGGAGAAAGAGGCATATAAGGGGCTGCGAAACTACCGCTACGACACGAGATTACTTCCAACTATTGTTCGGAGCGCCGCCGACGACCCTCCGCGACAGCGACTGTACCGAGGGTGTCTCATTATTGCGATTAAAGAGCAGCCAGCCTCTTTCTCTCTCTTACTCTTCCCCCTTTGCTCTCTTTCTCTTAGGCTTATCTCTCCGAGGTGGCGCGCGCTACCTTTGTTTGACTCTTCTTGAACGGAAAATTCGGTGATTACCCTTATCTAAATTTCACGATTATTGCCCTGTGTTTGTTGCCCTTTCTAAATATGCACAAAGAAGGCCGTACAATGACTATGACGCATTTTCATTTGCTACTGGAAGAAAGGAGAAAAATAATATTTCGCCGAGAGAATTAGAAGGAATTGCGTGCAATCCATTTACCACGAAAATGATCTTCGAGACAGTATAATCATCTCAAGAGTGTATGCTTTCAATAATATGATGAGATAAAAATGCAAAAGCTGAATAATCACTTTGCACGCACTTTTAAAGCAATCATAATATGCTCAGGTATATTGGAGAAGGGCGCCGAACGTAGGTGGAAGTTTTTTTACAAGACAGGCTTTTCAGTTATCGCGTGGGAAAGTGGCTGCTGCGATATTTCACGGTCTCACTCTTTATCGTGTCGTCGAACTAACTTGTCGCTAGCAGAAGTCCTTTTGCAGAAGTTACTCCTTTTTTTTCGCTTTGTCGCACAGCGCACGGATCCACTGAATTTTTCATACACACATACGTACCGTACGCGTGTAAAAAAGTTGAAAAATGGCAATTTTTCAGTACGGCCCTGCAGCCGTGTGTACATTATATACACGGGATATATAAGGAAATCTTCGACGTAACATGTATGTTCTGCGCATTGAAAACTTCCAGTTAAGAAGTCACGAGGATCGAGTTGACATTTTTGTGAAGTTATCTCTCGCAGCGCGACAAGCTTTTTGAATCATGCCTCATGAAATTGTCGAGCGTGCGCTCGACAATCGTCGCCTCGACACTATTCATGCATGTTATTTTTAACGGGCTTCGGGAGGGTTTTTTTTCCTCTCATTACTGATGCAAAGATGAATTTTAATTTCGATCGCATCAAATGAAAACGTACATTTTCTCCAGACAAGAAAGAGGACGACGACGACGATGACGACGACGAACATAGAGGTAGCTGGCAAAATAGGAGGTCAAACAAGAGCTTGTAAGGAAATTACATTCTCAGAGTCGTCCGCAAAAGCCGGAAGCCTTTCTGGGCTGTCTCTGACGAGTAAGGCGTGCGCGCGCGACTGCCGCCAACGATGAGGACGAATTTTGAATAACAAATCGTCGGCTCTCGCGCAACTAATCCGGGACAAGAGCGTGAGAGCGAAGTAAACAAGCCGGAATACTGATGCAATAATCCAAATAACGAACTTGTCTGAATTTATATACCGACGCGGCTCAAAAGATGCATAATACAGCTCGCGCGTTATGCAGTTATATACCTATGGATATGAGCTCCACATATAAGAGAGGATGAAAAGGAAATCACCTTTTTGCCGTGCTTTAAAATAGAGGAGATGCGTGGCTAATTTATCAAACAAAAGTTTAAATAGCTATCTCTAATGCCGTTTCACACACAGCCGCGTGCGCAAGTGTGATGAGGAAAGATAGGAAGCCTTGAAAAACTTTGTTGTATTGGGAAGTAGCTACATAGGCGGATATCATTAAACTTAAATTCCGCGGCAGCTTCGTGTAATTTCTCTCGTCTTTTTTTGCCCTCTACCTCATGCCCCTCGCCTTTCCTCACCCGGTTGTATTATAGCGCACAGCCCTCGAGCGTTGTAAAAAAGTTTACGGAAATTTCCGCGCACGGACACTCGACGTGCGCAGGCGAAAGAGATTCAGCTTATATAGGTATATATATATATTATTATACATACAGATATATGCACTGGAGAGCTAAGAGCGCAAAAGCAAGTTTTACGAGTGCCTCTTAGTCTTAATGAGGAGGATACGCAATTGCTTTCTCTTTTTAGCTGTTTCTCTGTATATTCATAATTTTATTGTTGAATCGTTTGTTTAAAACTCCCGGAGTTTCTGATGGTACATAATGTTATAACCTTCGGAACATTGATGATTTATCATTTTGGTATTGTACGTTCAGTTGCAACTTCTACTCTGGTGGTAGACTGAGAATAATTAAATAATTTCGTACTCGTTGAAAAAATGTTCGTTCGAGTAATATATGTGCACGTTTGAACAATAATAACGCGTGCAAAGTAGTGCTACAGTCCACAGTGAATAGAAGGCAAAAGAGAAAAGAAGGCTTATTACAGCCAGTCTGATGATTGTGCGCCACGCGCGTGCGCTCGCAAGTCTGGGCGTACGAGCTGCCTGCACGAGTACCTTTCAGAAAACAATATGCGAAGCCGGCTCGCAACGAAGAGAGCCACTACTGTACACGCACACAGACTCTAAAAAGCTTGACTCAATTTTTCATTTTTTTTTCTTCTTTCATTCGCTCTCTTTTTTTCTTCGCTTTCACAATGGACGACGACGACGACGACGACGACGAGCAGCAGTAGTAGGCACGCGCAGACGAATTATCCTTGATAAAGGAGCTAGGAGAATCATTAATGCAAAATAGCGCTAAATTGGAGAATTTTGCGCGCGACAGCATCGATGAACTTGCGGTGTATTCGAATCCCCACACGTCATTACAATAACATAACCCTTAGGAGAGGAGTAGTAGTAAGCAGGAGAGCTGTGGCAGCCCGCGCGCCGTGTGGCGGTGGTGTACGATACGATAATAGACATCAGTTGCCACGTATATAGTACATTTTCAGCGCTCGGGGCGGCAGGAATGTCTTGTCACGTCGAGCATTTGCCACGTGCATTTGAAAATACATGCGTGACGACGTCGAGACGCTGAGAAACATTGTACGTCTGCATTATTCTCGACACGGCGGTGTACGACGACGACGACGACTACTTGGGCTATAGTCGACTGCTGCTGCTGCTGCTACCTAAGTAGTCGCTAGTACCGATTTGCTCTTTCTCAAAGTGGCCTTTTTCCCCATCCTGCGCTCAGCCAGAGCTCCTCACGTTGCTCCAAGTGCGAATGGCCAAGAGATTTTGATTTTATATGCAAACGTACGCGTGAGCTTTAAGCTCGGGATATATACAGAGGAAAAAGCAAACGAGCTGATACTGTTATTCCGTGCAAATTGTTAGAAAGGTCGATAAAAATAATATTCTCACGTGCAGATTTAAAGCCCCCCAGTGAATTTTTAAACTCGATAAAAAGTAGGGAAAATTTGTTCATATATTTATTCGTGGAATAATTTATTCGTTATAAACGATTGGATTGGCCCAGTTTGGAGGTGGTGGCTAAAAATTCCATTGCCAGCTTCCAGTCTCGCACTCCCCGGAGATTCTCGATATTGCTACATTCCCTAGGACTCGATCATCGATGGCATTTCTCTCGCTCGCTCTCTCTCTCTCTCTCTCTAGGCCTCTAAGGTCGTACAGCAGCGTCAGATACGCGAGCGCGCGCACGAGTGTGTGCGATGCTAACATGCGGTCAGAGCTATAACGGCAGCGAAATGCAACGTTGTAATTACATTTGCATGCGAGTGCGAGTAGAAGCATCAGAAACGATAGGTTAAATGCAGGCTGCGCGTTGTTGAGCCGGCCATAGCAGCTGCTGCTTATTCTGCGGCCAACGGCTGCAGTACGGACAAGTATTTACGCCCTTTAGCCTCTCTCTCTCTCTCGCTCTCTGCTTTGGCCTATCGGGCCACCGAGTAAATTTATCCTTAGCCTCGGCTAGGTATGTGTGCGAGCTACGCAAGAGCATGTGTGCTCACGAGGCTCGTGTGTGTTTAGTCGAATACTCACCCATGGAAAAACCAGATCCCTTCACTTGGATCGTCACCATCGGCATGAGCACCATGACTATGAGGTTGACCACGTGGAACGTCATGCCCGGCCCGTGGCCTATGAGATCCTGCGAAAACACAACAAAAGACGTTAAGAAATTGGCAATCCTCGATTACGCGATCGTGTTTTCTTGATTATTATTAAGGGCCGCGCACGAGCTTGCGAAACAATGCGAAATATTCTTGGGGGTAACGTACGCTACGTGCCGGCAATGCGAAACTTGGCGAGCGCAAAGAGTCTGTCTATATTGCCTGCGGGGTGTGTGCGCCCTGCGCAGTCTAGTGTTGCTACTATATCTATAAAGCTTTGAGTAAAGTGAATTGCGCGCGAGTAGTATCCGTTGCAATGCAGCACTGTATAAGCGCCCAGCCAGCCCGTAACGTGCGGCAGCATGAGAGAAAGAGAGAGAGAGAGCAACAATCCTCTTGAACCAATCACTTGAATAAGGCGAGTGAAGAGATCTCTTACTCTCGGGCGGCAAAGTCTCGGCTTTATATACACTCGAAAGGCAAACTATACTGTACATCGCCGCGTTTACCTACCTGTGCGCCGTTAACTCGGTAGCCAGCTGCATTTGTATAGGTCTATGTGTGTGTGTATGCACCCAGGACAAAAGGAATCTCGTACCACCCTCGATCCACAAATTCCCTTATTTTCTTGGCTACATTGACTACCCAGCCGGTATTTCGTGTATCTTTTGTGCTTGCATAACGCGTTACATATCTCAACGGATTATCCTATTGCGGGCTGGGAATCAATTTTGCCAAAGTATCGATTTTTATAATGAAGAAAAGAAAAAATTGCAGAATAAAAGAAAAATCGCGCAATGGATCAAATCGAAAAGTTGGAAAAGAGCGTATTGCGATGTATAATTGACGAAGTATGCGTGATTTACTGACTGGCGCGTACGCGAGCTAATGAAGACGAAGAGCTCGTTCGATGCTTCAACATTTTTTCGTCCTCCAAGTGAGCGGGAGAGGGAGAGCGTGAAGGCCAGGACAGTCGAGTGATGTATGAACATACACACATTTGACACGTACGTCTGAATGATTTATACTCACCATTGCTAGACCCTTCTCGATTAGTAGACATAGCGTTATCGGCACCGTTGAATCTGTAACAGAAAAAAAACGTCAAACATCAAAATACTTCGCAATTCGAGATGTGTTTTAACGCGAAATTTATGATGGCCGACCGAAAGCGATTTCGTACTACTTGAATACGCGTTATCTGCGAAAGTTGCGCATATAATGACGCGAGAAAGTATAGGAGCGAGGAGGAAGAAGGGGAGAGGATGAAGAGAAAAGAAAAAGAAAACAAAGGGAGAAAAATCGAGTAAAGATAAAGTCAACGATCGTATAGGGACGTGGACAGGCGAGCAGAGGTCGGCCAGGCGCGACAGTGCACAAAAAAGCATACGCTTGTTGCTTCACAAGTGTGCGACAAGTATATATAGTAGGGGAGATAAAACCGCGGCCGGGTACAGTCGACCACTTGACTTGGAATCGCTGGAAAAAAGGCACCCACACATGAGAGTGCTTGGACGCATCCAGATATTCACGTACGCGCGTACACGAAATATAAACTATAAAGCACAAGGATAAGAAAAAAGGTTAGCCAGACTAAAAGGTGATTTAAAATTTTCGACCACGATATGCTTTCAACGGTATATTACTTATCTGGAAACAACAAAATACTATAAACATTTGACACTTCTTAAAGAATATTTTTTTAAAAAATCTAAAATTTAATACAGGTTTCATGCAAAGTCAAACATTAAAATTTAAGTAATTTAAACTCAATTATATTCATGGTAATTGTAAATAAAATGCATGAAAATGCAGGTATATGAATTATTTTCAATACAATAATAAACCAAAACTATTCAATAGTATATTTAAATTTAAATATTTGGCTTGGTAATAATGTTTCAATAATGATTTATTTTGTGGGCTAATAGCTCAATAAATGAATGATGGCTCGATAAAATTAAGGACAGCCTTCACCGCTAGATGGCGTGTACATTTATCTATAAATCTGCAAGTGGCGAAGTGAATTCAATTATATAAGTCAAATCAGGGTTTACTGAACGATATCATGGGATGCCGATCGTAGTGTGATAATTATTCAAAGAACTAAGAGAGTTCGAAGCAGGTTTTCAAAAATTCATAAATACTGTTTTTGGTTATTAAGGTGAATTAATTTGATTTATCTATGAGTACAAACATTAACGATAATGTTATAATGTTATTTAATTCAAATTAAGAAACTCAACTAAATTCACCTTTTCCATTATAAAAGTAAAAAATTAAAAAAAAAAACATATATTTGAAAGTAATGGAAATTAAATTAAAAAGTAAATTAAAATTTAAAGAATTTTACATCACATTTAATGTGATATAATGCATGAAAATAATATTTAAATTTCATTCGAATATTATTAATTTTAATGCTTTTATATGGATTTGAATTCGCCTACGCGAAAGAAACAACTTGTTCCACTTTTATATTTATTTTCTACCGAGAGGTACACAAAATAATCTTCAATATATTAAAAGGCATTAATTTTTCCGATTCTTTTCTATTATAACTTTAAATAATTTTAATAAAAATTTTAAAATCTTGACTAATGAAAGCGCAAGATGAGCAAACGTGAGAATCATTGAATTAGATTATCTCTTTCTGTTTCAAGTATCACTTGGCATGCAACTACGCGACATTGTTTTTACAATCCATAGACAGCACAAAGACAAAAAGCGTTTGAAATTTTTAATTAACATTACGTATTACTGTCAGTGCTGCTGGCTTTGTCTCGAAGATAAAGCAGAAAGAGCCTCGAGCAACGATTGTTTGCTGCACTTTGCGACTTTATTTAATTTTCGTCTAAGCCAATGAGAAAACGCCAATCCACGCAAATCTAGACGAAGCAGTGGACCGTGAAAAAATTACACCGCTGCATACGTTAGAACGACACAAGAGCAACACAGCGATTCAGAAATGAAAGCGAGAGACACAGACAAAAAAGTGCCTACGCATATCGTTCACAATACGAAGCTCCCGATCCATTGTTTCAAGTAGAATCGCTGCTTGTACTATTTCCCAATGAGCTGCTGCCGCTGCTGCTTGCTACTGATTTTACTTTTTGTCGTCGAGCGCGAACGGCTCAAAGGCACGTCGGCTGAATTCGGTTTATACGCCAGTCTGCTTTAATGGGAATGAATGGAAACTGTACCGCTTGCGCGCACTCGCGCAGAGGCCACCTTTTAGCGCGTGAAAATTCACGTCGTGTTGAGTCATTATTATTTCGTTTTTTTCCCTTGCCATGGCTCTTTCTTCCGCAAGCGAGAGAAAGAAAAAAGCCTCGATTTGGCCTGGACAAAAGAAGAGAGTAGTCAGGGAAAAATAAAATAAAAAAAAAGTAAAAAAAAAGAAAGAAAACTCAAACAGGTTCGGGGATCTAAAAAGGAAGCGCGTGTATAGGGAAAGAGGTATTGGCGAGTTTAGACTTTAAATCCTTGCGAAGCTTTTGAGTGTGAGAATAGAAAGAGTTGGGAGTGTGCTGAAATTTTCTATCCGACCGAGCCTCGCGAGAGCTACGTAACTGCCGGTGAGCTCACAACATCAAAGTTGAAAGTGCAATCTTTGAAACGCAGTCCGTTTGCAGAAGAAGATTCTTTGAAATGTTTAGCTGCTACTTTGAAATGATTCTTTAATTAAAAAATGCGATGATATACGTATAGATGTGTACTTTATAGAGCCAAGCACAAACGCATTTTGTGCATCGCATGCAAAATACTTTTAATCTTTTTTAATTAGAAACCTGGACGACAACACGGCAATGTAAATTTTCATTCAAGATTTATGACTCTTGTAAACTGTGCGTAATATCTAGATTCAACAAACAACAATGTGAGAACAAACAGCTCGAGCTCAAGCTGCAAAAAGTTTGATAAATTTATTAAATACAGCAAGTTCA
The DNA here is from genome assembly GCF_000599845.2 of Trichogramma pretiosum. Classification (NCBI taxonomy): domain Eukaryota; kingdom Metazoa; phylum Arthropoda; class Insecta; order Hymenoptera; family Trichogrammatidae; genus Trichogramma; species Trichogramma pretiosum. Next base: position 4,313,524 of record NW_019641687.1, read on the forward strand.
CAGACTCGCATCTCGCATGCACATTGCATTATAATACATTCGAATACGAGATGCCGAGGTTCGTGTTTATACATACATAGGTATATACTACGTAGGACTGCGAGCGGCGCTGCTGATGGCGCGGCGTCGGTGGCAGCAAAAGCATATAATATGTAGTTCGGCTAATTTCGGTCGTCACGCGCCACGCGCGCACACACACGCGCGTAAATGAGTATATCACGCTTATACTCATCAGCAAGGCGCAGCATCAGCGCAGCGCGCGAGTCGGGAGGGCGGTCAGGATATAACATACGCACTTGCAGGGTGCAAGTATACAGGAGGAGGAGAGTGAGAGAGAGAGAGAGAAAAGCGGATGATTTTTGAGCCAAATTTCGCTCACTCTCGGCTTTGAAATTTGATTATTTCGCCAAGTGTAATCCATAACACATACACGTGTATATGTATTTACAACTGGCGCGAACTCGAGCGCCTCTTTCAACATTGGGTATAATTAAGGAAATTAGAAATTCTCCCTGCTCAAGGGAGCTTGAATAATCGCTGTATAACGCGTGGCGCGGAGCTCTCTCCCTCGCGCGCGCGTATGCTTGCATCGTTATATGCTCTCGTGCCATTATGCGCAATAGTACTCATTTTAGTCCTGTTAGTTGATTGTTCGAGTGTAGACCTGCGAGCGTATGCGTATTCTGCTGCCAACAAATTGCTTAATGCGTTTAGTCTAGCGTTAATTTTTCGGACACGTCGGCTGAAAAGTAGCTTTATTGTGTACAAACTATGAATCAAACGATTTACAACTTGGCTCTCGGTGCTCATGTTCAGTTAGTTGTACAAACCTGCGGCGCGTACTCCCTAACCTGACGACCAGTTCTCGATGACGCGCACCTGTTCTTTTTTTAATTGAAATCTTTAATGATCAATTAACTCGTAAAATTCATTACATTAATCACGCGAGCTGAGATTGGTGCAATCAATCGACGTAACGATTGCCAATTTGACGTTTCGAAAATTCGATCAAATTCAGTTGATATAAATCGTGTGTAGCCGTCATCTCGTGAGCGTCATCGTTGCTCATTTTGAACGACGCCAAAATGAAAGAAAAAAAAGCAGAAAAAAGCAGCAGCAAGCGAAAAATTAAAAATGAGAAACGACCAAATCGCTTGACCGCTTGGACGGTAGCGTGTACACGTACAGTTATAAAGCACGGCAACATCGTTACAAGCTGTTACCAGCTGCGCGCTGCAGCAGCAGCAAAATCGAAAGCTCCCTCCGCATGGCCCGGTCTCGGGCGAAACTCGTCTCATACATACAAAACATCTTTCAGCGTTGCGGGCCGAAAGCTTCGGCTAACTCGTTAAGAGCACGGCGCGTCACGGCCCTCCTTGCGCTGCACACTCGCAGAGCTTGCAAGCTCGCGCGCGAGGTTAACTTTGCGCGGCGCTTCGTGTACGTTCTCTCTCTCGAGTAGTAGTAGAGTGCGCCCCAACTTTACATCGTTGATGAAACCAGTGGAGGGGCTAAGGGGGACTTGTTCTCCTCATTTGAAACTTAACACTGTCGAACAAGGAGCTTCCGTCGACGCGGCGCGCAGCTCTACGCTATATAAAGCTAATATACCTGCGCGTCTTATTTCTAGCACCTATCGACATGTCGGTTATGCGCGCGTCTACGTGTGCACGTGTACCGCTGTGTAAATGTGTGTGCTCCGGGTTTAGCTAGTACATTGTGTAGCACACTCCACTAGCGGTCAGGCAGTCAGGAGAGCTGCTTTTATCGAACCATTTTAGTTGTAGCGTTAGAACAAAGCGCCTCGCTGCGCTCTCGGTATATGTGTTATGTTTATTGGAATCGAAGGGAGCTTTTTTTCTATTTACCCGAAGAAAAACCACTCCTGTTAGAACTCGTCTGAAAAATACATGCCATTCGATCGGCCTGAAGAATACCTCGTCGACGATAAAACATTGAACTAATGGCTCGGAGCGAGTAACACGAGAGAGAGAGAGAGAGAGAGAATAAAAAACAAAACGTAGATGCGGCTCGTTTCATTGGCCGAACGCTCGGCTGCTCGTTCTTCAAGCGCTATGAATAAGGAAAATCTTGTTCCCTCCAGCCGCTTATGGCCATATAGGTTTGACGCGCAACTTTAATTACGCAAATATCGCTGCACATCGTACGTATATACGATGCGGACTCGAAGAGCAGAATCCTGCCAACAGACACTCACAGCGAGAGGATATATTTTACGATACAAGCTCAAACTATAAAAAAAGCGTCGCAAACCGTGAAGAATATAAAAAAGAGGGGGCGCGCAGGCATCGTCGAGAAAATAAAGAGTCACCGCGGCTCTGGATATATATATACGTATGTATGTACGGTTGCGGCAATGGTATAGAACGTAACTGGACGAAACGTCGCCGTTTCTAGATGGGATCGGGCACAAGAGAAAAGAGCTGTTACGCGTCGTAAAATGTGAAATTAACGTCTGGCCGGGCCAAAAAACTGGTTCACCGATTTCTATGCTTACACATTCGCACTTTTATTATGGAAGACCTGAAAAGTCCCTTCCTGACCCTGCCTTCCTTTTTTTTTATTACTACAGTTTAATTTTACTACCGAGCTCGCGGCTCATCATATTTTTCAGAATATTTAGGGTGCAGGCAAGTGTTTTCGAATATTATATATTATTTGCAACAACCAGTTATATTTGAGTACGAAGCACGGCATGTGAATGGAAACATATTTGATACTCTATATAGTGTAATCTAAAGCTCAATTTTTTTCCCTCTTCTTTTTTGTTAGAACTAGTTCACACTTTAACGCTTGCAGGCTTTTTCGAAATTGAAAATGGCGATCGAGCGTAGCGGGATAAAAGAGATTCTAGTCACTGGCTATGAATTTCACATTGGACTTTTTTCGTTCATATACAGGTGTGCACGCGGCAATTTTTGTTCTTCTCATATTTTACAACTTTTCAAAGTTACACCGGGATTAATTCGTTGCGACGCGTGCACGGCATCCGACCATTTTTTCAACTTTTTTTCGCCAAGTCTTTCGCAAAATTTTACGAATATATAGAAATAAATTCACTCGCAGCCCTCAACTATTTTAGAAATTTTCTCCGGGTAAAAACATGTTTGCCGAATCGGAATTAGAATCACCGCACTGGCTGCAGTGCACTGGTAACACAATTTAGCCGCACGAGCTTTTCTCGCCTGCATAGCGGTGAGGATAGCGAATTTTCCTTCAAGTGGCAACGAAGACGTCGCGACGGCGACGAAAACAAGCCAATAAGAGCATCTGCTGTTTAAGCGAGAAATTGGCCCGATGCCGAGGCCTTAATGAAGCTATACTGCTGCCTGCCTGCCTGCCTGCGTCGAGTGCAAAGACGATATAATAAATTGGCCTCGAATCTGACGTGTTTTAATCTCAAACTCTTTTACCCCTGCTGAATTAATTAATCCTTTTGAAATCGGCTAAGTCGAGCAGCTATGTGCGCTAAATACACATCGCAAATGCTTTCCCGCATTTTCTGCTCGAAAAAGAAATCACATTAGGTAGCTGAAAAAGCATTTGCTAAGGAATCATTATATGCGGGACAGCGTGTAAGGGAAAATTCTGAAATATGAGGGGGGCCTATTAAGCTTCTTTACCCTTCGTAAGCATTACTAGAATATAAGAACCCGTATATATGTATGTATATATAGGACGCCCGAGTAAATGATGCGCAGCTTCTTGCGAGGCTCGAGCCAACGTGCAGATCCTGCAAGTCCAAAGTTTTTCGCCTTATCACGAGCTCCTCTTTCCTGGCGTTTGACTTTCTTCTCTCGAAACGCTTTGTTATTGTTGTTGTTGCTGTTGCTGTTGTTGTTATTATACAAAATGAGCACAGGGAGAATATTGTACTAGCCCCCGGCTACTGTGAGTTACGGTTTTTGCTCCCTATAAGCAGAGGCTACTTTGCAGCCAGGTGATTGCTCTCTTTTCAAGCGAGTAATGTACGAATAAAACATCTTTCTCTTGGATATGCGTCCGGAAGAACAAATATCCAAATTTATTACAAAAGGGTCCAAGATACTCTTCTCAGGATTAAATTTTTAATTTTCAATTCTATAGAGCAAAAGAAAGCATGGGCTGCGAAGAGAATTCGGGAAACGACAAGCGGCAATTTTTATGAACGCCTTCCTATGATAAATCTCGAGTCAGCCGCGAAGAATAGGTGGAACGAAGTGCAGTGTCTTAAAAGCTCGTGCCTGCGCATTAGCTTTTTTCTCTCCTGACTTTTTTTTCGTACGTACAGTTACTAGTGCCGTTTCCAGCAGCTCTTGTCTGCAGTGAGTTTTAAAATTTTTATATTCCAGATATTCTCGAACGTGCGGTTTTGTTTTATATCCATTTTTTTTCTTCCTCTCCTTTTTCTACTTCCGAGCGTTTTAAATCTCTGTATATATCCGCAGCAGCAGTTTGAAGTATTTTCTTCTCTCGCTCACGACAATACGGATCGCGTTACTCATGAAAGAGAAAGCTACTGCCGCTGCATCGATGTTATTGGAATCTCGGGGAGAAAGAAGAATGCGGAGAAGGGCGAGTAAAAAAGAATGAGTTTTGATCGACATCTTCTTGAAAAGGCGATATAAAAGTTGAGATTGGGTCAATTTTCGAAGGAAAATTAAAGAAAGATGACGCCTTACTTTTCGACTCGATTGAAAATCCAATGTTTCCAAAAATAACCGGTGAAGATTGAATTGATGCTTGAATATTTCATAGCACGTGAAATAGTCTCTCACGCGAGAAATCGTTTATCTTATATTTTTATTGACTTTTTTTTTATTCTTATTTTTTTGTTTCTCTTTTTCATACAAAAAGCGTTGAACTGCACTTTGAAATAATACAATTTATCAATTAGGCTATTTATTTTCTTTCAAAGCCATTAATGTCGTCAATCATGTTTTTTTTCTGAGAGTGGCTTCCACTTGGAAGTTGAAAGTTTAGCTGCTGCGCTAAAATAGCCTCAACAACAAAAGCGCGTTAAAGACGCTCTCTCACACATGCACACAATTGCAGTATGTTTTGTAGCGGTGCGCAGAGATTAATGCTTTTAGAAGCGAGTTTTTTTTCTCAAGATTTATTCTTTCTTCATACGTATGTATAATAGCGGGGCGCACATAGCCGCAGGAAAAAGAGACGTTTACTTTTTGAAGTCGCAGGACGTTTTCTCTTTCAGAGAGGGCAAAAATTTATTCAACTGCTGCATGCATCTCGGGGGCTGCGCGCTGCACTGCTTCTGGGGAGAAAAAAATCTCCAACGGAAACATTCTTATTCACCTTCACACCCGAGAAAAGCACTAGTACCCACACGCGCGAGTACAAAGCCCTTTGCTAGCCTCCTTCTTTTTCTACTTATTCTTAAAAGCTGTCAAAAAATATGACTGCAATTAGGCTCTTGGAGCTTTGGCGTTTGTGCATATTGCGCCGGAAGACAAGTTACACCTACTATGCTTAAAACAGGAAGTCTGACTTTTTTTCTCTGGAAATCGAGTTTACGCGCCTTATGTACGTGGACTGTACTGTAGGTAACCTTGATAATGATTCGTCAATTATATCATTTGGTCAAAGGTTATATTGTGGCCTTTATTATGCATAGTAAACCTACAAATAATTTTTTGGAACTTGAAGTCGTTTTTCTGATTTTGAATGTTCGTTAAACTTCTCATCATAAAAATACATTTTAAATTATTTTTCTAGAAAAATTATTCAAGTTTTTAATAAAAATTGTCTATGCAGTTAGTTGATATTTTAAGCTCAAGTGTTAGTACCAAGATTGATGCGATATAACTACCACATACATTTGGTTAAATATTTTTAAACACGTACTATACAAATTGAACAAAAAACGTAGGAAAATGAAGGGTAACTTACAGAGAATGAGTAAAACGGAGGGATGCTCCTTGCTGACGTCGTTCTTGCCGGTGAGAAAGAAGAACCACTGCCTCGGGTCTACTCTAATGCCGTACCTGTGGACCAGAAAAAAAAGAACGAGACATGTACAGTCGAAAAGAATAAAAAAGGAATACGTGCGCGCACGTTCCGACACAATTTACTATACCCATGCTGCCATTAACGTCGCGTGAGCTGCGGGGTTAGACCATCCACACACACGCACACACACACACACACACACACACAGATACACGAGTCGTAGAAAAAGTTGCTCTCGCAAGCTTCTCTCATCGAGTTAATAATGGAACGCGCCCGCCAGTGTCTTATGCTCAATTGTACATTCTGAATTTGGAACTCTGCAGTAGCGATGGAAAATTTAAAGTAGTACCCTCAAGTATATTACCGCAAAACCGCCAAGACCGATATAGAATGTGGCTCTGTGACTGATTACGACAACGTGATCGCTATACTTTACTTTTTCATAAAAAAGACAATCTCTGGCACTTATCAGAAGTGTATGTAAATTTGAAAAGACGATACACCTTTCGTATGGCTTTACACGTCTTCTTGTTCAAGACAAAAATCACAGCCTTACTGACTGATCACTGTATATAAATGTATATTTTTGGCATAGCAGGAGTGGTAACAAACGATCCTATGCATACATTAATGCTCATAACTGCTACTTTGTGCAAGTCTCTTTTACATAAGCGACTTTATGAAAAGCGATATATAGCTTGGAAAGGGGAGAGAGAATGTATAAATTATGACTATATCGTGAAACTTGTGACTGCTCGAGGAAGGCAAAAACTTTCAACGATGATCAAACTTGGCCGTCCCGGGCTCCATCGCAGCTTTCTTTCTTTCCACTCTTTGAGCTTATTTTCGCATCGATGACACCGCGACGACACAGAGAGCTGATTCATTCGTTTTTTTCTGTCTTTTTCTCTCTCTCTTTTTTTTTTTAATTTTTAGTTCAATTTGCACGCTCTGACACCAGAGAGCTATTTTACCCCTCCACAAAAACCTCTAATTAAGTCAAACAGGCTTCGAGCTTGTGCGCAAAAAAGTTTTTTCTTTATACCGAGAGAGGAGAGAGAGAGAGCTTTTATATAGTATAGGTACTCTGAATGACGATAGTAGTAGCGGAGTGAAAAAACGAGGCATTAAAAATGTAAACAGAATTTAATTGCTTTGGCACGCAAGCAGATTCGAAAAAGGAATTTCTCACCAATCGTTTAAGCTCAGAAAAAGGAAGCCGAAGTAGAAAATCGAGATTTAATAATTGAAAGCGCGATGAGTTTCGCGCTGCACCTGGAAAATTGTCGGACAAGATTTTAAGGAGTATAAAGGAGCTAGACGGCGACGACTCGGCCGTCGTCTGCAACTGATTACGTATACTGAAATTGAAAGACGGTACTGCGGTATATATAGGCTTAAGCCTGCAGGCTTCGGTTTATGTTTCAAGTACAAATGGAGTGCTATATGCATATTGTGCAGCTTAAATGGCTCTCCGGTGTCGATAAATAAATAACAGCGGTCATTCGAGGCGAAGAAAACAATTACGCTTAAAAATGATCACGCGTGTAATTGCTTCTTCTGAGCTGCGGCCACGCACTAAAGATGCTGTGCAGCCAGCAATTAAGCCGGGGCAAACTTTGCTCGCGAGCGCAAAGCTTTTCTTGACTTTTAACGAGCGTTATAAATTGTTGCCTTTGCCCTATCGTGCGAGAGATAGAAGGAAGCTTTCTTGTTTGCGATAGAAAGATCGATAAAGCTGTACTGCACACGTGAGTATATAAGTTGGCGTATTTAAAGGCTTTCTCCACTCGTCTGCTATCCACTACAACATTCCAAATCTTATTCAAATCCATTACAATCTCCCTCGCTCTCTCTCCGTCTCTCTTCAGTCTGGCAAACAATCAGCTTACATACATACACATACAGAAACTTTGTTTGAGTTTCGACCATTTCGATTTCTCCTCTAATAGTTCTGGAAAATCTTCTATACGTATATGTATATCCATAAGCCGCGTGTAATATCATCGACTGCAGCAGCAGCTGCAGCTGATGCAAGCTCGTTCCCCTTTTGCATCCCGCGTGGACATACGCTACGGTACACACACATGAGCAAGGCTTAAAAGTAAACCTACTATCTATCGCTTTTTGTTTATATTGAAAAGTTGGTCGGGCTGCGCGAGCGCACACATTCTCATTTCTAAACTTGAACGAGTGAATAATACGCACTATAATGGCTTAGCAGTGTAATCCGAAAGGAAATGTTGAACTCGGGAGCGAGTGTACGGGGCCCCAAGTAATTACTATGAAATGTGCTGAGTCGTCGAGAAAGCGAATATTTGTCAAGAGATAGTGTGTAGGTCTTCGCAAATCGATACCTCGCGATCATCGCATCAATCAAAATTCCCTTCGACGTTATACACGTACTTTGAATATATATGGGCCAAGTCACAACAACTTGTTTGGTCAGAATATCATGTAACATGCTTATGTAGTTTACATCAACATAAGAAACTTCCTCAAATTTGTGTCCTCTAGGTCCATTCCCTATGGATTCACCGAGGCTCAAAGTTGAGTTTTTATTTTTCAAATGTTATTCTGATTTTTAAGGGCTGACTATGAAAAATATTTTAGTGATTCATAATGTAAAATCAAATGAGAAATTCAAATTTTTTTTCATAATCTAATTTAGTACGTAAAAAGTATATAAAACTTAATAAGTAGAAAAAAGTCCAAAAATAAACTTGTTCTTAAACTTTGAGCCAGTTCTAGAATATGTTATTTTCAAGACCAAAATACAACTTCTCAAAACATCGAAAATCCATGAAAATGAAGCAATTTGATAAAAGGTATATTTTTATCTTCAATAGAACACATTCCATTATTGACTTATTCCAAAGTTTCGAACAATTTTATTTTTGGATGATATGCAATTTTCCATTTTTAAATTATGATAAGGTATTAAATATGATTTTTGAAATGCAATTAGAATTCCTGATCCAATTTGACATAACAAATTATTTTGCAAATATTATTTCATAGTCATTTTTATAAAAGGAGAATGAAATTATAAAAAAAATTCAACTTTGGGTCTCTGTATATCCCTCTGTATGAGGATTGAACATAGAGGGTTCAAATTTTGAAAATTTTCATTTTTAAATGAAAAAGTTAAAGAGTAAATACTTATATTTTGAGATTTCATTTCTTTTTTGACGTGATGTAACCCATATACATTCACGAGCAAGTTTAAGTGCCGTGACAAGTGTAGCGTCTGTCGAGTGGATCATCAGTTTTGTACGTCAGCATCTCTCTTTCCCCTTTAACCTCTCATGGAATCGTTGAGTTTTTCTTTTTTTCCATTTTTTTGGTTGTTGTCAAATTTGAAATATCCCTCGCGCGGCAATAATTTCATCGACGAGAACAAGTGTAAATTATCGGCGCACGAGTAAAATAGCTTCGTTACTTTGCTGCGCGTGATACGAAGAGAAAAGAAGCACTAGCAGAAAATCGTAAAAGTATATCTATACACCGAGCTGCAGGGTTAATCATACGGCAATGTGTATATAGCGCGAAAAGAGAGAAGAGCCTCTCCTCTGCTCGCTCGCTATACTACGGGGTAAAGAAACTTACTTTATAAAGTTCTCCAATAAAAGACGAATTCCGCCAATGCCGAGTAGTAGGAAACCCCAGTTGACGAATCCCGTAAAGTTGTCGAAGCCCGAACTCCATGAAAAGAGACTATCTCTCGGGCGATGGCACCTGTAATGAAAAGAAAATATAAATAAGACCAATGCCAAGAACTATTCTTCCGTCAATTTAACTATAAACGAAATTTTTTCTTTCTTTCTTTCTTTCGTTCTTTCTCTCTTTATTTCTTTCTTTTTTTACACATTTTTTGTAATAACTCGAAAAGCAAAATGAAAAAGAGCTGCAGTGGCCCTGTAAGAATATATACAGCCCCACAATGAGAAATACCAGCTTGCATCCACACGCGGTAACTTGCGCTTGGCAGATCCGGAAGAAACAACTACGACGACGACGAGTGGGTTTTGTTTCGGCGACTGTGACGCAGTGAAAATGCAAGCATTGGAACGACTGCGCGTGGCATTGTTAGCTGCTGCCGCTGCAACTGCTGCCCACTTAAAGCAAGACGAGCGCCGCGCGCTGCAACACCCCTTCACGGTGGCGCGCCGTATATATATTTCTTAATCCATACGCAAGACTCGGTGCACAAAAAAAGGTGCGCACTCGCGATACCTACAAGGGCGCGTCAATTTTACAACACTTCAACTTTCAAATTTTCCTCTCGAGATTCTGTTACAAATCGTCCTTCTCTTTCTTTCCTCAAGTTGCTCGAGTGTACTTTACTCTTTTTTTTCTCGCCCCAGAGTCCGCGTGCGCGCGCGCAAAAAACTCGTACACAGACGTTCCCAATATGGAAATTTAATTTTAATCCGAAAAAGGCATTTTTTCCTCCAAAAATACACGTACAACAGCCTAGGTGCTCTTAACGTTATACGTAGGAGCTCCGGTACCTCGTCTGCGGATGTATTCAGGGAGCGTAGCCGCGACGCGCCTCGCTCATCCTTGCGCGTACGCATGATAAATCGTGCATTCTTCGCGTAGTCTTGGCTCTCCCTCTCTCTCCTCTCTTTCTCTCTCTCTTTGCTAGATGCTGCTACATCTGCTGCTTCTGCTACTACTCTACAGCTGGCTGAACATTTACCCTAGCGTACGTACCTTAGTTGCATTTCTATGTAATGTTATTTTGATCTTTGAACGATATGATCGTGTACACACGCGCACCCTTAAAGCTCATGATTCGATTCTTCGGCGTAAAATGTAGTGATTACGTTTGCGATGTGATTTGCAGCTGCGTGTTCGTGCGCTCTAACACACATAAGGCGCACCATTGCGCGAAACTCGACTTATACATAGGAGAAAAAAATAACGCGTCTCCGCGCAACTGTTCGCCATTTTCCGACGTAGCCATGAGAGACGTCATTAAAATAGCAAAAGCACAAATGGATTCGAAAGTTCACTTTAGAGCTAGAAAATAGCGCAGCGTGTATATGCCTTCGCTTTCTACACGTTTGTTCCATCACACATATCGCTGCCGAGAGAGGGAGAGAGCTGCATCAAGAGACTCAGTCGAAACTTTCTGGACTTTTGAAGAATTTGCAAAACTTTTCACCGATTGACTGACTTTTTTTGCGCATAGCAGTCTGTACATGCACCTATTCGCGAATGGCTCAAGAAATATATATACACGCGCTACATATATGCGTCGAAGGCAAAGAGGCCAGGGGAATACACTTCTTTATGGACTCGTAGCAGTGCTTCAAAGTAAAAAAATCGAGTGCAAAGTTTGCTTTCTATATACGTTTAAAGATTTATCTAACTGTTTTGCCTGTGCGTGTGTGCACACATATACACGCTCGCGCGCGCGCAATATGATTGCTTGAAAAATATATATGTATTTTTAAATGAGAATTCGAAGTACTGCTTTTTCTGGCATATTATACATTTTTTCCACGACTATTACGAATAGCGTATTTGACATTGGCTATAAGATTTATTCTGGCGAATTTCTCGATGGCCACAGCGGTGGTAGGCAGTCTGCTGTGTGTCACACCAAATGATATTTTTCTGATACCTACAATAAAACGTCGGCATTTTTATCTCTTCAAAAATATTAACGTGAAAAATAATGATTGTCAAATAAATAACGGAGCGCGCGCAACCGTTTGAGTTTCGTTTGTTGCAGCTGCCCCGTGCAAGCGAAAATCCCGTCTGCCTGGCAAATGAATCCGAGCAATAAGTATAATTATTATCGCTTCGTTTCAGACCAACATATTTATATAATTTTCGCATTTCCAACGTAATAATTTTGACATAAAAACACATATTAAATTTATAAAAATACAGTGAATTTCGAAATTTTGTATGAAAGCGTGATGGATTCACGCCATTGGCTTCAACCGTTGAGGGTAATAATCTGCAAAATCAATACCCGCGTTGTTCCGCTCGCATTCTTCTTTCAAGTCTCGAATCAAAAAAATGCGAATTGTTCCCAAGAATTTTTAATATCCGTACTTTTCTATTTTTTACCCATTGAAAAAAAGCGTCTTGCGGAGTACTTTATCTTGTCTGAGACAGCCGGCATAAGTGAGTATTTGTATCGCGCGTCGAAACTTCGGGTATGCGCGCGTATCTCTATATACATTAGCCAGAGCTTTGCCGCACCCTATACGCCAAGAAAGTGTAGCGTGTTCAGCGGGTAAGGTAAAACTATACTGGCGCTTATAGCAAGTAAGAACTGTATATGCTCGTGCGCACACATATACAAAAGCCGTAACGTGACAATAGAGCTAGACAAAAGCCAAAGGTTGGCGAAAGAGAGGCAGAGCCAGAAAGAGAGAGAGAGAGAGAGAGAGAGAGGAAGCGAGAGGAAGAGAAAACCAGCTTTAAGAAAGTCCGATGTATATACACCGCCGCTGCAGCCGCACACGCACGCGAGGCAGAGTAGTGGCAGCAGCAGCAGCAGTAGCAGCTTAAACATTGATATTACTAAGAGGATTTGCCCACAATTTCATATAGCCATGTTGCTACGCTTTTTCGGTGCTAGAATCCATTTGGCCTACATATACAAAGCGCATATAGAGCGAGAAAGAGAAATGGTTAAATTTTAATCAGAAGCTTCCGCTGCGTTTATTATATGCGAGTACTCGCAGGGACGCCGGCCGACGTTGTTTCAAGACAACGCGTGTGCCGTGCGGCTCTTTGGATTATGCGCGCACGCGAGGCTATATAAAACAAGCTCGAATTATTTTCATTCGCGCGGATCGAGGATCCCACCCCGTCGTGTACGCAAAATTATGCCAGCGCTTTCGAGAAATAAATAGTGCGCTCGAGCTTTTCTCCCGCTTCTATATACAGAGAGAAGCGAGTGCGCTGCGAGCCTACGGATTGAATCGCTCTAGAATACAGCTCGTAGCGGTATTTTGTCATTTATAATACGCCAAAAAATTGATGGCTGTATTACCGCGAGGAAAAAAATCTATTGCTGCCTCGTAGTTCGAGAGTGTAAAATGAGTAATTGACTATTATTTTTCTCTTTCTGGTGCGTGTGCATGTGCGCGGGAGACAAGTGGCTTTTCAAGCACATCTCGCTGCAAGCTGCAGGACTGCGCGTGCTTTGTACGGGTAAATATATTAGGCGGAATAACGGAAAGGCAGACAAGAAAACGAGAGAGAGAGAGAGAGGCAGGCAATTAAGAAAGAAGAAGTCTAGGAAGGCTTTGGCAGCTGCGTACAGATATATAGCTATACACGATCCTCGAGGGCTGGAAGAGAGAGGAAAAATCTCTTTTCAGTGGCCCCAAGACTATATCAGTCTGCGTATACAGTCAAAGCTTTTGTTTGTTAAAGGGGTGTGCGAGTATCCGATTTTTCGAGTTTTACCGATTGAGTCGAGTTCTAATAAAGTCAAGAAAATTCGAGTACCAGAATATTTTGGTAATGAATACACAATTTAAGATATTTTACTTCGACTTGTCCTTGTCATTGACTTGCACGGTCTGATGTACATCGTCGTTGATGTCAAAGAATATCTGAGCAAAGTTATAGCAATTCTTGCAAATGATGTGCAATGGTGTCAATCTATTCTCATCGGCTATATATATTGTGGTTTGCATCTCTTCTGATTAGTAATTCGACAAAGCTTCTGCGATCAATTAACAAATGTGACTCGATCGAGTCGATTTTTTTTAGGTACTTGCACACCCTTAGTTTATAGGCGAGCGATAAAAAAAAGGTAAGCCAAAAAAGCATGAATATTAGACGAGTGCAGATATAAAAATAAAAAAAAAAGGAAGAGGGATAAAATCAGCGTACACGGCTCGTAATTCACGAGTCTTAGAGCCTCGCGGCGCGTAACCATAATTACTCGTCTCTGCTTGCTCTTGCTCATTCTCCGGGCATAAAATTGTAAGCGAGCGCGAAGCTCAGAGCGCACTTATCGAAATTTACGACGTTTCGGCGTATAATTAATTGAATAAAAGACCGACTTGGCTGAGTGGGTGCAAGACTAGGGCTGACTGACAAACATACACGCGCGTGCATATGTACGCACACACTCACAATTCATCGGAGAGCGAGAGAAAGAGGCTCAACGGTACCGTTCGCGCCCGCGCGCGTGAGTAAAAGAGAGAGAGAGAGAGTGTGAACGAGGGAAAATTTGTGCATGCATGAGCACCAGACGCACACGCATGACGTCGTCGTCGCTGCTGCTGCAAGTTCTCTCTCTCTCTCCCTCTGTTTTTTTTTATTTCATCCCAACCCAGTCACACACACACACTCACACACATACGCACGCCCACACACACTCACACAATGTCGCGCGATGTCTCGGATGAAATTAACGCTTCGGTGAACCGGTACCCTAGCTAGTATAACGTTTATCTCTGGGCTCTCCGCGTGTGTGTATGCCTATATACACATCTGCGCACTCACACGATGATACGATGACGCGCGACGTAGAAGGAGAAATGTGCAGACGCTTGATTGATCCTTGACGTGTTGAGCGCATATACCGTGAGCGGAAATATGCTTGAAATGCTGCCGGTGCCGCCACCGCTGCTGCTGCTGCTACTGCTGCTACTGCTACTGCTTCTGCGGGGGTACAACGAAAGCAGCTCGAGAGATGCATTTAACTAAGTTGCCATGACGATACCTGCACGCGTATGCGATAGCTATTGTTGTTTCGTACGCGACTACACGGTATATACAGAACGAGGAGGAGGACTACGACGAGGACGACGACGGCGATGACGATGATGTGCGAATTAATTACTCGAATGAATGACGGAAATTTCAACGACTGCAGCGGGTCGCGTGCATTTAAGTATCTGCTATCGATATTCCATGCACTCGCGAACGATTCTGTGGGTGTACCGCCAGCAAGAGCGAGATGCACGTGAATTTTAAAGGGAAAACCCGAGCAAGGCCGTTAAATCGCGCGCCTCTGTGGAATTTGGATTTTTTTTATCTGCTCGACTTGTTTCTTATTTATTTCGCACAGAAAAATATAACTTGTAAATCCAGTTTATTCGTTCTAGCGCGAAAAAAATCATTCTTCGGGTCGCTCAGAACCCCATTCAATTTTCGCTGCGCTCGTTGCGAAACAACAAAAAAAAAATAAATAAAAAAATAAAGCCATCTAATCTCTTGCGGACGATCCTGAACGACCATTTGAAATGTATATGCAATAGTCCGAAATGGTTTGACAATCGTGAATCCAAAGGATTACACGCTATATATACATTCGGCAGTGCGCAGTACGTATACGCGAGCGAGAGGAAAGCTTTAAACGTCCGAGCACGGAAATAATAGTCGCGGTCGCTTTAGAGGTGCGGACAATCGACTTTTTTTTCGTGCCGAGCGAGCAGAAGTAGCAGCGGCGATGAGCTTTGTCGTGTTTTGGTATAATTATCCGAGCGTACACCGTGTTGTACCGAGTGGACGCCGCTGATTTCGACTACGTGATTTCGTGCGCATCGTTGCGTGGTAGTGGGGAGCAGCGGAAAAAAGCTTTTTCGCGCAGGTCATGTCCACGCGAGCGCAAATAAACCAACGCTGGCGGGAATATGCGAGCGACATTTTTAATTTTCGTAATTTTTATGCCGTTACGCGTTTGCTGCTGCACTAGTTTCGCGAGTGCAATGGCAAGGAAGAAAGGCCTCCACGCGCTCTCTCTCTCTCTCTCTCTCTGTCTGTCTCTCGCGTGCGCACACGGCGACTAACTCGCGAGCTATTTGCTCAGAACTTCAAAGCTTGCAAACATACGCGTACGCACAGGCGCGCAGAGCGGCCTACGTATAACAGCGAAAATCCTCGAGGGTGTTGGAGTCGCGTACACAGCCCTCACCCTTTTCGCGTCTCGTAAAAGATAAAGGCAGCCAAATCTTTTGTTTTGCGCTCGACGCGTGTGTGTCTGTGTATACATAAGTTAACGTTGCAAGAAAAGAGAAACGAACGCCGAGAAACGAGTTTTCATTTCTCTTGTGTACATTTCACTCCTAAAATTTATACGTATTAGATTTTAGATTGTCCCTTTGTACTAAAAGGTCAATGAGACTTTAGATGCTTATCGTGCTTTATATAGGCTATTTATTAGCTCAGATTTATGCCTTAGCTACTGTATGTGCTTGGATTAATTTATGTTTAAAATTTTCTAGACTTTTCTTATTAATTTGTTAAATTGATGTTCAAACATTCTACATATCTTTCAATAAATCATTCAAATGTTATTATTTCAAAATTTTTTTTACTTTTCATGCGAATTTAGAGAAAGACGTGAGCTAGGAATATCAGAAAAGTTGTTTAAAAAATGTTCATTTAAACAGACTTAAGTATCTCTCAACTAAAAATTTTATGACGGAACCGTTTCTTAATTTTTTATACTTTACGACAAAATCCTGCATTCAATTACGTTGGTTTACATAAATTTTAAGTTTGAAAATCGTAGATTTTATCAGCGTTTCAATCTAAAAATCTCTGAAGAGTCAAAGGTATTTGAGACTCAATTTTTAATAACTTATTTAGATAGGATTTTTTAACCTTTCAACGTACTTTTTATTATTAAAAAAGTATTGATTGCTTCATGAAGCAAAATAAATTTATTACTTGTAAAAATATAAGGGTAAAGTGATCATACCCACATTGTACATTGAACAAATACTACAGTACAATTAACCAGTTATTATTTAAGAATTTTCTTACAAATATATTTGAAACTTTTGAGATAATTCACTTGCTGCTCAAGGTAGTGGTACTAGCTTTTCATAATGCAAAGACTTTACAGAATCTAAGCTCCGTAGTTGAAATGGTTCTCTTTGAAAATAACAGCTGAGCAAATTTGAAAATTACATGAATCATAAAAAATGTTAAATAAGAAAAAAATTGACTCATAAACTATTTTTACAGGGTATCTCATAAAAGTTGCATCAGAAAAGTGAAACACTAAATTTATCTACAAAAAAGGTAAAAATATAAAAGATTTTAAATTATATTTGGCTATTGAAAAGCTATTTTTATTTTACGTCGAACCCTGTTTTGAATAATAAAATGTTTCATATTGGAAAACTCGTTTTTTATCCTGGGTTCATTGTGTACCTTTAATTAAAATATGACAATTATCATATTACACATTAAAGCTTCGAACATATCGAGTTGCTGTTTCCGAAACGTTATCAGTCAAAATGCAAAAATGAAATATTAATGAATTAACTTATAAAATGCAACAGAAATTCGATGTACAGCTTATTATTTCTGAAGTGAGAGCGGGAAAGTACGTGAATTATTTGCACGAAGTACTCTTGCAGCGATTTATCGAATAATAAAGAATATGAAATAGCTTTTTCTCGTTACATACTCTTCTCTCTCTTTATCTTTTTCACATCTCTAATGCATATCGGTAAAAGAATTCGTAGATGAGAATAGGGTATATCGCTGCTGAAAGAGAAAAAATCGACTGATACGCTAGCGATGTAAGAAAGCATTTACTAGTCTGATGTTCTCAACTTGATCGAATATATACAAGTGGAATCGAAAATATCTGCGCTCGAGAGGAAAGTATCAAAATGTTAAAGGAAAGGCGAGGGATGGGAAGTAACAGCACAATATTCCACGAGGAGCAGCTATAGTCCTTACAATCGGAAAATTTTCCTTTTTACTAGTCTTGAATATATGTATTTAAAAAAGAAAAAAAGAAGAGAGTAATGCCAAGCCAGGTGTTACCGAATCCACTTTCGACGAGCCTCACTCGTTTATGTAAATTACCTTTTCGTTGAATATAAAAAGGCGTAGTAGTTCGCAGGACGTAGTTCACCTTGGGGATTTTCGTGTCGGTGAAAAATGACAAAATAACTGAATTTTGATTTTATCGTACACGCTTTTTATTCGACAAGTTTTTTCCCGTCAGTGTGTATACGCTGCGCGCGCGTGTGTGTATACTCGCAGCCAATGCCCGTCGCTTCCTATCGCACATCTAATTGCAAAGTTGGACAAGAAAACAAGGATAGGAACAAGAGAGAAAGAGTACTTGGCAAACAAGAGGAAAGAGAAAGAAAACCAAGTAAATACAAGTCCCAGTTCGTTTAAGAGAAAGAAAGCGTATTATAGTATGTGTGTGTATAAACACGAGAACGCGCGTGATGAGGAAACGGAGAGAGAGAGAGAGAGAGAAAAAAAAAGATCTATGGGTCTTGAAAGCGAGATGAGTTGAAGAAAGGAAGAGGTAAAGCTGAAGCTACCGTTGATGCTTCTCTATCTCTTTTTCTCTTTTTTAAGGTGTGATGCGCGAGAGGTTCAGGAGCTTTTCGAGGAGAAAAAGTAGAAGGTAGCTTTACTATATAGGTATACAGAAATAGAGCGGCAAGACTACTCTGCTCTGGTGTTTCGAGCGAAATAGAAAAATCTCTCTCTTATTTGCAGCTCATTACAAGGTACACTGCAATTTTTCTTCCTTCCTGTCTTCGCGCGCGCCGGCTAAGCAAAGAAAAGTGCTGCTGCCGACGCTACCTGTGCCTGCTTATATTTTTTGTCAACTATAAGCTCCGTATTTTACTTTCATTTTTGATACTACAATCGAATTGTAAAATGAAGAGGAAATTGGTGTACCCACGTTTCAACTAAATTGAATTCCACTCGAAGCGATAATTGAGTCAAATTTCACCCAATGAAAGGATAATGCACACGTGTATGCTTTGTACTTTTTCCAGGGAAAAAAAGGATGCTTCGTTTCATTTCATCTGCATAATTGTCAAATATAAAAAAACTGCGTACACACAAAGTAAAGAGAGGCAAGGGAGAGGGTGAGGTGGACTGGGAATGAAGAAAAATCTCCATATTATCTCGAACTAGTACTTGTCAGTCCGTGCGACGCGCGGCAGCAGGCAAAAACTTGGGTTCGAGTTTAGCACTTCATAATTTGGAGGTGTGTACGCGGAGTAGTAGTAACGAGTTAGTAAAATTGTCAAAGCTCGAAAACCGAAAAAACCAGGCCAAAAGTCTGACCCTCGAAGCGCTGGAATGCAATTTTCGCAAACACAGGAACACCAAAAGAAACTTGATTAATCACGCTGGTGTGGTATTTTTGGGGAAAAAAGTTTGAATTCACATTACGCTAAAATACGTATATACACTTGAAAGCATTAAGAGCATCGTGTTCATAAAAAAATGAAGCTACGTATGCGAATGTGAGTATTTTATTAGCATCATAAGCAGCAGTGTAGCTGTAAAATTTGTTGTCAAAGTATGACGAGAACATTTGACATTTATTTTATCGAGCTGCATGTGCCATTTGGGAGCAAAAAATGACCATCACAATGATATTTTTTGGCGCGCGTTTATACAGGGACGAGAGCCGTCACTAGGAACATTATATAAAGTTACTTGGAGCAGATGCTGAAGTTTTCGCAGCTCTTGGCCGTCTCCCTCACTCGGCGAGTTTCTTCTCTCTTTCAATGTCGCGTTCGCGCTAAAAAGCACCAATTAAAGTTATAGTTACTAAACATGACAAAGTTTCTGCTATGTAAGTTCGTTAAAGTCATTACTTTGACAGAAAAGAGAGAAAGCGAGAAATACAACGAATGTTTGAAATGCCTTGCTTTGATGGCTTGTTTGACGTACTAATAAAAAGTGAGCGGGTGAGAGAGAGAGATGGCCAATTTGTCATCGAATGTCTCGTTTGCGTACTTTAACGAACTTTTGCGGAGTGCGTTAAAAATACGAGAAATAAATTTCTATGCCGCCTTCGGCTTATTACAGTCCATCTAATATCGCATCCACTCGCATCCGAGCTTTTGCACATACATCTTTGCACGCACATACACACACACACTCTCGCTTTTGCGTACGTGGGGGGACGCGCGCGACACCGTCAGCAATGTATATGCCATTTGATTCTGAATAATTCATGGCTCGAGACTCAACTTTCGAGGGTAGGGTGGCTCGACGTCTTGTGAATACGAAAATCCATCTCGGCTGCGTGTGCGCACGTTGCCGAAAAATAAAAAAATGTATATATAAAAAAAATTGCATCCTCGCGCTCGTGCCTAACTTGATTAAGCCATTAATAATATCCGATTGTCGGATAACGTTTTTTACATAATGTATTCCCATGGCTTATTTTCCATATAGCATGAGCGAAAAGGCTGGATTTTACAGGCACGCGCGCATTTGTTGACCGAATGACGAGTTATAAAATAAACATGCCAGACGAACGTTGGCCTGAGCGCGCGTGTTTGTTTATTTGTGGCTCTTTATCGCCGCGAGAGACACCACTGGCCTTTGATTGCGAAAACCAGCAGTGTATAACGGATGGAAATGCAAAATGTACATCTGATCACATTATCCACATAGGTCTGCTATGGCAGTGGAATTAATATTCCAATTCGAGTGCTATTTATCAAAAAAACCCTGTCAATACATGGCCAACAGCTTTCTGCTAAAAAATTCATCATTACTATTTTTACGCTCGTAAAAATGCCAATAAAATAAAACAATATCCTATTTCAAAATGATAAATCGTCAGCTTTTTTCTACCACAAAAAAAACTACAAGGAAAAATTTTTAAAATTTCATTTTGCGGATGTAACTTTTGAAATATTTTTACAAATACCGGCGATTGAAAAAATTGGATTTAGATCCTTCACCACAGAGTTTTCCCTGTGAGAAAACAAAAATCGATATCTAAAATCGATATACTTTATTATTAAAATCTCAAGTTACAGCGATAGAGGTAATATGTGGGTGAAAGTTCGAATTTGCATTATCTGCCTGTGAATGATCTCGGAGAAATGGGCCAGCGAGATAAATTTAGCACGCTGTAATCAGCGAAAGGAGAGAAGAGCGAAATTTTGCGACTCGCTAGATTAGTTTCCGCGAGCAAGACCGAACTCTCGAGATAATATTAAAGAGGTGCACGCGTATGTTTATCGAACTTGGCAGCAGTTTCTCGCTGCACGATCGCGACTTCCGATACACCTTTCAAAATTGTCCCTCGGCACATACAAATTTGCATCTTCTACATTTGAATTTAAAAGAGTAAAGAAGAAGTCAAAAATCGCGCTGCCAGACGACGGACGCCGGCGCAGTAAGAAGAAGCCGGCGTGTTTCGCGGCACAGCTCAGCTCTCGCTGTCATCCGCGTGCAGAAAGAGAGATAGAGAGGTTATAAGGCAGTGCTCACTTGGCCGACTGACGTATTTTGCCGAATTCGATCGTGCTCGATCTTATTATTTACCTTCCGTGCGGCTATTGCAGGCCTCATTTTGTTCCGATCGCATGCGCGATAAGAGCGACGTATTTCCATCGTTACCATGCACTTCTGTGCTCGCTCCCTGCTATACTTTCCAATTGCATTTGAGGCCGCCGCGCATTGTTTTTTATCGACTACATTTCTTGCGGCTATAAGTTTAGTGGCGACGGCATGTAATGGCTCGCACGTAAACAGTGTATAAATCGTTACGTAATGCCGAGCGACGTGCGTAATCAAAGCGACGAGTCAACAGTTGTCAAAACGATCGAGGAGAAAAAAAAACGATCGGGACGCAATTTACGATTGTTGGGAGCGAAAAAAAAGGAGGAATCGCTTTGGATTTCAAAAGTGAAAAGCAGCAATCACGGAGAGCAGTATTTGTAATTGTAGAATCGAAATCAACAGGTATAACGGCGGAACGGAGCGAGAAGCCACACCGCTGAAATATCAGAGCAGAATAAATCGATGCTTCTTCCGAAGATGCGGCAGCAGCTTTCTAGCGCGCGTCGCATTTTTTTTTCTTAGAATCAGAAATGCAAGTGCTCGTGTACTTACGGTTTATCGGGCTGAGACCTACGCACTCGCATCTCGGCCTTGGCAATCTCCTCGGCTCTGGTGACGCTTTTGGTGCGCCTCAGCCTGCAGCCGCCGCCGGTGCTCTCGTGATTGTTGTCGCCGTTTTGTGGCATTGTTTCGAGTTTTTTCTTCCTTGGCCCCGCTCAATCAGAACTGCAACAGAAGAGGCGAATTCGGCGATGGATGTATGCGAAAAACAAAGTAACACGGCACCCGCGCACGAACGAACGTAAATATCAGATTGTGTTGTGGATGGCGACTCGTGCACACTTTGCACAAGCAGCCGACACGGACTCGACTCTGCTTTGCTGTGCGTGTGTCGTCGCGAAAATTGGCTGCTCCGTGCGAAAGAGACCGACAGCTGAGCACTATGTGTACACAGTCGTCGATATTTGAGGTTATGCGCGAATATACGAGTCAACGCTCAGTCTTTTGCCCGAGTAGATATATGTGTGTGTATAGGTGCTTATATTAGCTGCGTATACATATAGCTCGCGGACATACTCGATTCCAAGGTGAGCGTAATACACACAGTATTGAACTTGGCCAGTCGCGAATCTGTGCGCGTTTGATTGATGCAAGATCAAATAGCAGATTTAGTCATTTGTAAGAAATTCGTGTAGTATGGTATTTTTAATTTGCGCGGAAAAAACGAGCTCGAAGAAAATATATGAGTCGTTAGAGTAATAATATCGACTTTTTTTAATACACATCATCGAGACATTGAGAAATCTTGTAATCCTTGAACGTAGTCTAGTGTGCTTAACCACGATGATTATGTTATTGAGCTTCTCAAGCGTAACGATGACAATCAAAATTACTCCTATACACATAAGTTGTGTCTCGATCTATGGATATACGGAGCAATGATCGTTATCGGACTAATATCTATAGCAACGATTAAAACGTCAAAAGCCGTTGACACAATTTCTTTTTTTCTCTCGTTTCTTTGCCATTTGCCGATTGCAAAAAAAAAGAGAAAAAAGAAATTGCAGCAAAGTCGAGTCCGGTGCATTCTCGTCTCTTTGGCTCAGCGGGAGAATTTCGTGTACGATTGTCAAATTAAACACGCGTCGATAAAGCGGTGCAAAAAATTGAATATCGATTTTGAGAAATCATGTAATATCGGCCCGCGCACGTGTGTAGCAATAGTCGATAAATTCACGTCACCCGTCGCGCGTGTTATATATAGCGGATCGTCTTGGACCTCTCACGCTCACGAGCATCATTGAAATATCAACATATCTTCGTGTATACAGATATATAATCACACGGGCCATGAATTCTGATCATAGCATCGATCACTCAGGCATCTGCGAAGCACTAAATACACCTATATGCACACTGTTATATACATGTTCTATATAATGTACACCAGTAGAGTAGCTCCGCACTGCTGTGTGCATCCTATACACAAAGACCATGTCAACGAGTAATACACGTTCACAAATTTATGCGCTCTACACGCGCATGTATACATACACAAACACACGAATTAATATGTACATACCTATGACGCCGTCTTGGAAAAGCCACGATGTAAATATAATGTAATATAATCGGAGCAGTTTGTGCGCCGTCCGCGGCACGACTAATCGACTTGCGAATGCGTAGAGTGCGAGCGTCGTCCGCGAGCGCGTGTGTCCGTGATTCTGATAAGAGAGAATTTCTCCCTGTACACAGATACGTATCGGCGCGACCACTCGACGCACTTATCGCGCTCTTTTTTCCTGCTGTTTAAGCCCGATAAAAAAAAACTCGGTCGGTTCTTATTTTTGGTTTAATTTTTTTCTCTTTTTTTTCGAGTTAATTACGTGGCCAGCGCAATTAACATTTAAAGGGTCAACGTTATGTTTTTTTTTTCAAGTTGGAGCACTCGTCTGCTGCGTATGCGAGCACGTCATTATAAACTATTACGAAATTTTAATCAAGTGATCCGACTGATACTCAAAACCGCATAACTATACAAACCATTTTACACATTTGAACTTTTCAACTCGCTCACTCTCTCGCTCTCTCTCTTTCTCTAAAGCACAAAATTGCACTCTAAACTTTGTCCGAATACACTCGGAGAAACATACACACGCACACACTCATTAGGAGTCTCTTTTACACCGGGTCTAGAGTATAGCCCAAGCTGCCTCGCGCTATATGTATAATAAATCGTCGGCGCATGCAGCCAAGCGCATGGCCCGCGCAAGTAGACTCTTAAAGCTTAGTGCGGCAAATAATGAACACGCACGCAAGGCTATATACATAATTAAACATTTCTAAATTCATAGCCGCGCGCGCGCGAGGCTGCATGTATGGTCGTCGGTGGGTACAGTATAGCAGTGCATCGGTGTTGGTTGGTGCAGCGTCGCAGCGCGCGAGACGGCGACGATTCCAATGGTTGAGTTGCTAAGTGTAACGAGCGCCAGCTGTACGTGGCGAACTTGTCGTTCAAGTATCGACAGCCTCTCTCTCTCTACACAGCAGAGCTTTTCGGTTTCGCGAAACTTACGTGTGTGTGTATTATATACCGTTGAGCAAGAGAAGCAGCGAGACAAGTTGGAAAGGGTCCGTGCGCAGGATATTACATGCCACGACGCCGAGAGAAGTATCTATTTGCTTCGACGCTTTACACAGAGAGAGAGACCTGCTGCAGAGTAAAGTCAACCATCCCTCGAACGATAAATCAAAGTAAGCGAGAGGAGAGAGTGAGTGAGGGAAGAGGAGAGAGGCAAGAGTTTGACGAGGACGATGATGCAGCTATGGCTCGAGGATGTATTGTTTCTTACCTCGAACCTGACTGAGCTTGCAGAACGTCGATTCTTCGGCCAATATAATGGACTCGAAAGTTTGCTGGCGCGCGCGATGTGCAGGGGAATATTTTTCTCTTGCTCGAGCTGCCTGCCTCGATCCCGCGGCAGCTATAAACCATTCCCTATACGTGCGCCAAAGGATATCGCGTCGTTAAAGTTGCGATAAAAAATGTTTCCAAAACCCTCCGTGTCAACCAAGAAGAAGAGAGAGCATTACCGTGGCGTTAACTTTTGGCACGTGACCTTTATTCGTACAACAATAATACATAACTCGCAGCTCAACTATTCAACAATTCGTCGCAGCAATTGAACAGTTCCACGCAGGTCATCGCGGCGCAGGTCAAGATGGTATCGCGCACCGCCGATAAGCAGCAGCTCGTGTACCTGCTGCACGAGTCCGGTGTGCATCCGGTCGGCTCCGTCGTGGTCTCCTCGGCCGGCACCGTCGAACTCTCGTCCGACGTGTTATAATAGTAGCGCATGTAATCGTTGTAGCTCGGGGGTGGCGCTTCGTAGTCGTCGCGAGCCACCACCTCGTACGACGGCACGGGATCTCTGTAGGGCAGATCGGGTCTTCTGGTTGGCTGCTGCTCCTCCACGGGAACGCCGAGAGCGCCCAGAGATAGCGCGAGCAATGGAATCTGCCGAGTAGAACGAGGAAAAATTGTTGATCGACCGATCTGTGATAAGCGGCGATTGTTGCGTATACTAACCGTAGCCAGTAGTAGATTCATCTTCACAACCTGTGTCGAAAGAGCTGTACGAAAAAGTGGACACGAGTTTCAACAAAATGAGCGCTTAAAAGCGTCGTTCCAGCGTCATAAAAATTAGTCATCGCTAACTGGCGCGTTATTGCCGGCTAAGCGCACGCGTGCAGCACGATTATGACGTAGCTGCGCGTGAAATGTCATTTTCGCAGTATGAATTCTAAATTTCGCTCACCCCCCGTCGACGAATCCCCGAAAAGTCGTGAAAAACATATTTACACTCGGGCGCGCAGTCAGCAGCAGCAGCAGCAGCAGCGACTGGCGCGGGCGTCTTTAAGTACGTCTTATAATTTCATCGCTTGGCATTATGCATATTTAAAGACACGAGAGGAGCAGAGCGTGGCATGTGGCCCCGCGTGCATTGTGCACGCGACGCGAGGACAAAAAAAAGGAAGGTTTCGCATGGATATGGCGGAGGAAAAAAATGGCAACCAATCTAGCTCTTTCTCTCCCTCTCTCTCTCTCTCTCTCTCTGTCTGTCGTATAATAAAGCGACAGCGCGCGGCGCATTATTATGACTTCTTCAAATGTGCTCGGGCGCTTTTTGCGCTCGCCGTGCATGTCTGACGGTCGTTATATACTTGAATATTACCGTGAAAACGTTTCCCGATATATGCGCCGCGCAGCGCATTTGACGACTTTGAGCGCCGGCAGATTTATACGTACGAGCTTCATAATTTATACGCTCGGGCAGATCGTCACGGCTTGACGTTTATATTTTTTTCCTATTTACGTATACATGAAACAATATATGGATTGTCTGTCTTTCTCTCTCTCTCTATCTCTCTCCTTCTCCCGTGAGTATAAACGCGCGGGTGTTCTTTTTTCTTTCCCCTTTTGTGCCAGGAGCGAGCCAAACGATAAAGAGCATAGCCCCAGCCAGGCGCGCGAGCAAGAAAGGCGCAGAAAAGTAGCCGCAAACTTGGCCGCAACGATCGAAAAGTTTAAAGTCCAGTGAAAAACTTTTGCAATATTGTTTGTCGTTGCGGCGTCATTCTTATACGTGTGTATATACGTAGAGAGCGAGAGATATTCGGATGCCGAGCTCGTGTGTACGCGCGTGTATACGTGTGCGAGAAATACACTCGAAAGTCGAACGCATCGAGCCCGGGGAGAGTTCAGTCGAGCAGAAACGGGCAAAGGTAGATTTGTATTCTGGATACGTGAGAAACGTCGTCGTAGTCGTTCGATTTCGCGATAGCCTTTGTTTTCCGGTTAGAGCGTCGGAGGCAGCTTCCCAAAGGCCGTGGCGTGCTGTGCGCTGAGCTACCTCTAGTCCTGTAACGATGATTGCTCAACAGAGGATTTCATTGTTGGTAGGGTGTATTAGACCGCACCAGTACATCCAGACTGGAGACGCGGCCTGTATACGTACCCACCGCAAATAGACACGCACTGCAAGCGGATATTTTATAGATATACGGGTGTATCGTGGTATCGAGCGTAAAAATGGATTTGAAGTCTAATCAAGCGAAATGATTGATTTTTCCGAGTCGATCAGTCGGGAGGGTCCTATTATATATAGTTTCGAGCTTTAGCGCAGCGCAAGAAAGGACAAATTTCCCGCTGAAACTTTTAAGTGTAACGAATGTACAAAGAGGATATGCATCCACGCAGACACAATAAGTTAATTAAGTCGCTTTTTTCCGCAACACCTGTAAATTACAATGAGCAGCAGCTCTCGCGCTAAAAACGCCCCGACGTTTCTTTGCCGCGCTGTTGCGCGATGTACACGCACATATATATATGTACCACGTCCGACGCGTATATATACACCAGTCCGCCCGCGCGTATACGTGTCTCTACGAGTTTAACCATAAAATTAATTTAAGCCCCTCCGTGTGTCTCTCTCCAGAGAGGAGCCCCAAGCCGGACGACGACTACGATGTTCGGGGCTTGCGCTCCGGCGATATTTCAAAAGGGAACTGTCGATACATGCTTGAAAATGACCCCAAGCTTCCAATTCTATGGACTTGGGACCGGTAAATAAATTAACAGTAGCTGCTGTAGACCAGCGACAGTAGCAGCAGCTATATCGGGAAAATCCCGATGGACGGACGGTGATCTGACTATTTTTTTTAACCCGGCTGCTGCTGCTGCTGCTGCTGCTGTGCACATCGCTCGTCCTGCGCGCGTCCGTACATTTTATGTATATATACGGGCATCTGTGGCCTGACGTTGCGAAAAGATGTGCTTGTTTTATTTACCCTATTTTTTCTTTTTTGTTCCTCAAACGTTTGAAATATCAAACGGGACATTTTTTTTCACCTTCGCTAGAGTAAAAAGATCGATTTTAAAGGCACCGATGGGTGGGAAATGGAAAAATATATACAAAAAAATGTATAAGCGCGCATCGCTCGATAAGTCAATCATCCAACATGCCGGAGAAGAAAAGTCTGCCCTTGCTCGCGATTAGGGCATCTTTAGCTCTTGGCTGTTCTTGGCCATCGTGAAACATTATACATTTTCCAAACACTAACAAATTACAAAATTCCATTATTAATAAATCCCCTGGGCAGGTTGGTTGGAAAATCCTTGGCCGCCACTGCCTGCTGCTGCCGCCTGCCTGCTTGCCAGCCACTGCTGCACAGCATCGTGTACTTACTCTCTAATAATTAAAAGAAGGCTTTAAAGCGATATTGAAATTAAAGCTCTTGCAGTGCTCTGGCTCTGGCGCTGCTCTTCGTAGCATTAATGGCGTTTGCTCGTCACGGTAGCGACAGCTACGCCTCGGGCATACACATCGAAGCTTATAACGCAGACACACTCATACACACACCCTCACCCTCGCGTGCACGCGCACATACAGAGGCAGACTGAGGCTGTGCCGCCTCATGCACAGCGGCTCGCGCAGTGTTTGCTTGTGTGCCTGCTGTACAGAGGAGTATGATCCTCGAGCGTATAAGCTCACAGCTAAGAGGCTATTTAGTTGGCTCCGCTGTTGATGCTACCACTGCTATTGCTGCCTCCGCCACTGCTGCTGCTGCTGCTTCTGCGACGTCATCTTAAAGGATATCAGCGAGCTCGCTTCAGCCACGTATACACACCTGATGCGTGCCTAAGCTTTTACCTCCTCCCTATTTTTTTCTCTTTATTCTAACCATAATGGAGGAGAGATAAAGGGTTTAGCTGAATAAAGCGTAAAAAAATTATTTCGTATTTGCTCGATTCTGCTAAATGGAATTCCTGACTAAAGTTTGATTAGACAACCAGACTTTTTACGCTTGCGATATAGTATAAGTTTTGTGATATTTTATCAGTAGCATCTAAGACATTGAAATAGTGAGTTGATCGTCACCAAATTAGCATTTTCAATTTTTTCAAACATTATAAGAACAATTTAGATATAGTTGAATCCGTAACTTAATTGTAAAAAATGTGATCCTAAACGATTTTGACACACTGATTATGTTTATAGTGAAAACAAATTAGTTTGAATTTTGTCTTTTAAACCATAATATCAAATAGTTATTTTCGAGAAGTCGCACATCTCTAAACGGTTAATCTGTTCTTCGCTCTTGAAACCTACGTGACATCGACGGTACAACTTCGTGCGCTCTTCAACGATCAGCGCCAGATGCGGTGTCATTTTTACCAAATCTAATGCGCATAGTGGCAAAAACAATGGAAAAATTCAACTCTGATTCATCGACTTGTAAAACAGGTTTTGGAGCGAAAATCGAAACACTTAGTAAGAGCCTCTTACCCCCAAGTGACTTTTTTCTTTCTACTACGCAAAGAAAAACACCAATTTTAGCTACAAAAAAGTTTCTCGTGACGCGAACCCGATTGGGTTTCCACAACAAAATTCTAGTCACAATTAAAAAGATATTTACTGAAATTGAAAATTTGAAAGTATGAGACACCGCCAGCTCACGGCTGTAGCAACATAACCAGATGTAAGCTAAGCGATTGTAGCGAGTTACTTATGCGTTCGGCTCCTAACTGTTTTTCATAGATTTTCTTCCGAACATTTCAACCTTTGAAAACCAACGCATATAATAAATCGAATCCAGGCCTAAGCCACGAAAAAAGAAAGTCCCAGTCCACATGTTCATCAGTCTCGGTCGCCTATTGTATGGGTTCTGTATACTATTACAATTACAAATTTCGAAAACTTACTATAAGAGCTCACGAAATCTAAGGTCGATTCGTAGTTGCAACGTTTCTGTAGCGTCATGTTCACGCTTTTCTCCGCCTAGTATTACGCGTATACAGTCGGATTAGAAAGTGTCAGTCCACCGAAGTACAGACGATTGTAATTACTGCCACGCATGTTGCATACATGGGGGGGATCCATTATACTACGCTAGATTTAGGATTTCTAATTTTTATTGTGCATTGCTCTCTACATAGCTCTATAGTAAATCTTATGTGTAGAGTCAGTATGCGTTACGACGCCGTAACGTGAACACCGCATCGAAAGATCGCATCAAGAGCAGCAAGTGATTTTTGTGAAAAAAATACGTATTTTTAAGTACAAGTGATTGTATTTTTGTATGTGTGAATGTGCAGTATTATTTTGATATCGTGGCTTTCTTCAACTCGGACTTGGAAAAATTGAAGAACGAGAAAAAGACATATAATCTTCTGGCAAGCTACTGGTACGTCGAATGACATCAGTGCATCACGTGGCTCTATGCAATGCTGAGCTCATGAGCTGGTAACACTTGGTCGGACAATTTTTTAATATACATGGTAGATACGACGTGAACTACAGCGACGAATTTGTATTTAATCACTTTAATCAGAAATAGGTGCTTCGCCACTAAACTTGGTCGTTGGGATCTGTATAAGAAATCACGTGGTCGAATTGCTGCTAAGAAGCGGTGTGATCCGAAGTATACTATGGAGTATATGCATAGGCTCTTAGTGAAGTATTATCCGCCGGTGGACATCAATGCTCCGGACAATGTGAATAACTTACCGCTACACTTTGCTCTGTCCCGAGGCCATATGCAACAGGCCGAAGAGCTGCTGCGGAAAGGCGCCAACCCGAACTCGACCGACAAAGAGGGATGGACTCCTCTGCACGTGATTTGCGAGGGGAGAGGCGACGAGGATGTACAGGTGAGGATGTTATTCGAGCTCAGCAGCGAAAAATATCAGCCAGTGCAAGTGAATGTCCAGAACGATGAGGGTAACACACCCTTGCACCGTGCTGCAATAAATAACAAGCCGAAGGTAGTCAAATTACTCCTAAAAAATGGTTCCAATCCAAATTTGGCTAACAAGAATGGAGAGACGCCCCTGCACAATATTTGCAAGAGAGTGAGAATCAAGGAAAAATCGGCAACACTGCTGAGAACCCCTTCGGTTCAGATCGATCTCAAAAACCGTATTAAAGCAGCCAAATCACTACTAAGAAGAGGCGCGAATCCGAATTTGGTTGACAAGAACGGATCGACACCTTTGTTTATCCTTTGCAATAGTGTCTTGGGGAATTTTGAATATAGGGAAGATACAAAGCTACACTCGGTTGTAAAAGAACATGAAAAAAAATTGGTCAAATTGCTGCTGAGAAAAGGCGCCAATCCAAATGTTGCTAATATTAAGGGTTTGACACCGCTGCATATTTGCGTTAGGCGATTCGACTCCAACTACAACGATGTCTTCGCAAAGGAATTCTTCAACATTTGCGGTGAGATGGGCTGGCCAGCTCTTCAATGGGCTGTGACGAATCTCTTTCCGGATATGGTCGATGAGCTCTTGGATCGTGGTGCTGATCTGTCGAGCTTCGTTTTCCCTACGGTGAGTCAGTTTCTTGAGAAATATGAAGCTAAGAGACATGAAGGTTATTGTACAAAGAAATCTACCCATAAATTTCAACTAGCATCTGGTGTTTTTACCGTCGCCGAACGTCTTACGAATAGGGGCTACGAGCTGAAACAAAACGACAAACTGGTGATCATGAAATTATTCGCCGAGAGCCAAATATTTGAAAAGTCAGTCGATTGTGACCAATGTTGGTATGATGACGAGGATTTCTTAAGCACAGCAGAACGAATAACGGTGAACAACAATCTGTGGCTTGACGAACTGATTAAGTTACGACCCGAAGAGGCAGAAAAACTAGTGACATATACGGACTACTTTAACATATGCAGATTCTTCCTTGATATAATACCCTGCAAGCATTTTGACTATGAACATGATAGTTATTTGCATCTGTGCGAAAAACTATCTAGAGGATTTTTCCGGCGCTTGGCACTGCATCCATTCTGGGAGTTGATTCACAAACGGCTACCCCTTGAAAGCTGTGAAATGATCTTGGAAAATTTGAATAACGAAGATTTATATAATATTTGCTTGACGGCTGCAGGTCAAAGCTCGTGATGGGCATAAGCATATTTGAAGTATTTTTTATGTCTTGTATTATTAAATATTACATATTTTCTATATCATCAAATTCAAATAAATACATTTAAAAAATAAGTTTCGATTTTTTTATTGATAAGCACACGGTCATAAGTAAAGAGTCCCAAATTGTGTATTCTAACCACGGCATCTAATCGAGACCAAAGTTAACTAAATATGGACCATAAATATAATAGTATAAAATTCAAATACTCGAAAAAAATGGGTACCTGAAAAGAATCGACCCTTGAATTCTTCTGACTCAACTAAAACTCGACGATTTAGATTCGAATCAGGTAAAATTCGAAAAATCGAGTACTCGCACATCCATAATTGACAACCTCGCGGATGACACGAATTATTCCAATCGTTGCTCATATGTACGCGAAATTCCAAATTTAAAATTTATTTTGATTACGTCGTGTCGATTCACTCGTCACAAGCAGAATTCGTTATATACTCTTTTTACCGACCGCAATCCAGAGTGGAATTATTATCGGTCCGTCGAACGCACCTCGAAACATAAAAACCTCTCGCTCAGATTAGTAAGAATTATTTTGTCAATTAGTTTGGAAAATTGAAAAAAAAGAGAAAAAAAGAGGCCGTCGCAGCGGACGTGCGAATTTATAAACATGTTTGTAACGTTAAACCGAAAGCAGCGCGCGACACACAGCATCAAAACGAGTAAATATAATACGCTGCATTCGACATACATGAAGGGTTCGCTTTAAAATTTATCCGATAGCTGGTATACGCGTGCACACACATGCATGAATATGCCGGAGCCTCCACCCTCTCGAAGGCTCGCCAATTGATTCTGAAATATGCATGAACTTATATACTCATACTGGCAATCGCGTGTATCTGTACACCTACACGTATATATACGCGCCAGAGTTTCGCCGGAATTTGCCAGGTCCAATGCCCGCGTGTGTTCGACTTTATTTTAAACACCACAGTTGGTAAATAGAGCGACTGTACGCTGAAACGGCGGCGGCAGCCGTGCCTGTTTTCATTCGATTGGATAATTCGGCCCCGGCAAAATGTCGGGGGGATGGCTAAAATGCGATTTTAATCATTGCATATTTAAATTTTTCTCCTGCACGCACGTACATGGAAATATATTGTTTACACACGTTGCCGGCACGATGCGCGATGATTTTTAAGCCTCGAGATGCGAAATGTAATTTTACGGATTGAAACGAAAATTAATAAAATATTTGCATCGGTAAAAGTGAGGAAAAACTTCCGAGAATCGGAGCAGCTTTTACGTCACTCGAAATGCCAGCCCGAAAAAAGGATCAGCCCTAGGATATAAAATCATTGAGCCCCGCTTGTGGTTGTACGGAATTATGCGTGTCTATTTACACAAAGGGCATAGGTGGCCTTTACTCACGTAGCTATGAGGTCGTCTTTTCTCTTTTTTGGATCGCTTTTACGAGTACCATCATCAACTCTAGCATTGGAACGTATGTGTAAACCATGAGACTCTTCTTTTCTTTCCAGGCCGAATCCCTTTTTACGAGAGAAAAACCTTCTTAAATCGAAAGAAATTCGGCCGAGACTGCGTCTATATGAGCAATTCCGGAATTTAGTTTCGAATTTTTCGACTAAAAACGGAACAATTTTTTTTCGTTGGACGCATACTTTGAACATTGGGTATTGTTCTTGAAGGTCCTAGGAAGCTAAAAAAATGCGTGAACAATCGAAATTTTAATAGGTAATTTTTTTATAAGCATTTGTGTTCCGAGGAAAAATAATTAGTGCAGGCAAAACGCGCGCTCCATTATCCACCGATCAAAACTTTTCTAATTCGCTGGTAAAACTACTAGTGACCTTGAAAAAATAATCGACACATGTATTTTGAAAGATTTTTACATGCTCTTTCCGATGGTGACCTTAGATTTTTCGAAAAACGCATTATATGGCCAAAAAAACGGCTCAAAAGTCAAGCGTATTTATACAAAAAAAACACTTTTTTGAGCTATAAGCATATATAGTAGGGTGGTCCACTTTTTCAAAAATTTTTTG